>NC_085866.1:1136558-1139058 GCF_034702125.1 Engraulis encrasicolus
GGGCTCGCTTCCCATTGAATGGCCAGTCGAAAAATAAAACATTCACGGAAACACAGACAATTCAGAGAGATAGAGAGGGGGGGAGAGATAGAACTTTATTTAGGCCTATTACTCAATGCCAGAACTCTGCTGTCTGTAGCCTACCCGCAGGTTTGCACACGTAGGCCTACACCACGTATAACAGTGGAGTATTTATGTGCCCTTAGCAGAGAGAGAGAGAGAGGGGGGGGGGGGGGGGGGCGAGCTGTGAGCTTCGTTAGTCGAGGAACGCCAATGGAATGTTGATCTCCGCGAGCACCGTTTTTACAGCTGCCGTTATTGTGTGTCAACGCGATGTCCAACACACACACACACACACACACACACACACACACACACACACACACACACACACACACACACACACACACACACGTCAAAGCGATGTCCAAGTGCGCGGCAACAGCCAGCCCCGACGGAGATACAGTAATAACAACATTCTCAAACCTTTCAAAAACTACAACCCAAAAACAGACCCGACAAAACGCTACAAGTGCCCGCCACTGCATAACAATTTCCAGGGTTAAATTACAGAGTGACTCTAGTTTTGAAGGGAATCTAAACTGCCCCGCCCAGCCCTACAGCAGTGTCTGAAAAGTTTGTGTTTTTTTCGCAGAGAAAGGTTACTATAATCCAAGCTATCCGTGTGCTACTTTTGCGCTTAGTCGCTTAGTGTTTTACGCTTACCTTGTGTTGCATGTGTGGAGGATGGTCCGACCTCAGTCACTCCATCTCAAAGTTCACGTTGCTTCTTCGCTCATAACTGTGGCTGGCTTCTCTTCTCTTCCCCGTTATGTGTGTGTGTGTCCGTGTGTGTATGTGGCAGACACACGCATTCGCTGGCTCGCTCGCAGGCTTTTTCCAGGACACTGTGGACGGGGCTCTCCTAAATGCCCAGAGGAAAAAAATGCCACTGCTGGGCAACTAAAGAAACTTTCTCACTCTCGCCTCGTCTGGCGGGCTCCTCTTTTCTCTTCCTTCCCCGTGCCCTCCCCGTGGTGGAGTTAACCCTTGCCCCACCACAGCAAGCGCATGCGCATGGGCTCCCCTGAGGACACTGGCTGCCTTCAACGTGATCGTAATTTCCGCAAAAAGGGGAGCGCGCTACTCGGGGTCTTTGCGTCACCGAACTGGTGACAAGATGCCTTGTGGCTTGGCATGAGTAGAGTAGAGTATAGTAGTGTAGTGTAGAGTAGAGTAGAGTAGAATAGAGTAGAGTAGAGTAGAGTAAAGCAGAGTAGAGTAGAGTATAGTATAGTAGAGTAGAGTAGAGTAGAGTATAGTAGAGTAGAGTAGAGTATAGTAGAGTATAGTAGAGTAGAGTATAGTAGAGTAGAGTAGAGTAGAGTAGAATATAATATGTATCATGTAGAGTAGAGAAGTGGAGTAGAGTAGTAAAATAGATAAGAACATGCATGAAGTACAGTAGAGTAGGCAGAACACGTATCATGTAGAGATGAGAATAGAATAGAATAGAATAGAATAGAATAGAATAGAACAGAATAGAATGTGAATAGAATAGAATAGAATAGAACAGAACAGAATAGAATGTGAATAGAATAGACTAGAACACAATAGAGTAGACTTGTAGAGTAGAGTAGAATAAATTAGAGTAGAATGCTATTGTAGAGTAGAGTAGAGTTTTAGCAGAGAGAGTAGAGAGAGAGGTTCCATTGGCCCATTGTTTCCGGGTTCTATTATTGCAAGGGGGAGGGGGGGATCCCCCTTTAGGCAGACCTAGGCAGACCTAAGGACTGTTCTATTTAATGCTAGGAGTATTATGACACGCCCCTTTAGGCAGATCGGAACCTGGTCATGTTAGGTGCCCATAGCAACCTATTACAGTGGCATATCTCTATATACTTAAAGAATCTCTGGTGTTAGAGTAGTGGATTAGAGTAGAGTAAAACTAGCCTGGTCCTGACTCCTGACCATCCCATAATACTACCATTTCATTTCGTATTCGTAGTGCAGAGCCAAGTCTCTTGGCGGAAGTATGTTGGATGGGGGGCGAGGCAAGAGTAAAACATGCATCAAGTAGTGTAGAGTATAGTAGAACATGTGTCACGTAAAGTAGGTTAGACTAGAGCAGTGTTTCCCAACCTTTTTTGTCTCATGTACCCCCTATGCCTTTGCGTTGTGCCATGTGTACCCCCTATCTCATGTTTTACATCACTTTTTCTATTCCAGTGTAACTATGCTCCATGCATTTTTTAAATTACAGATTTCCAAGTACCCCCTGCAGTGTGATTGCGTACCCCTAGGGGTACACATACCCCTGGTTGGGAAACACTGGACTAGAGCATGGGTAGAGAGGAATGTGTGGAGTAGAGTAGAATGTGTAGAGTAGAATGTAGACTAGAATTTTAGATTAGAAGATGGTCCAAGTAGAGTATGGAGTAGAGTAGAGTAGAGTAGAGTAAAGCATGCATCAAGTAGCCTAGTAGTGTAGAGTATAGTA
>NC_085866.1:1144058-1146558 GCF_034702125.1 Engraulis encrasicolus
TTTACCTCTTCCTCTCCTCTCCTCTCTTCTTTTCTCCTCTCCTCTCCCCTCATCTTTCTCTCTCCTCTCCTCCCCTCTCCTTTCCTCTTTCATCTCCTCTCTTCTCTTCTCTCCTCTCCTCCTCTCCTCTTTGTCTCTCCACTCCTTTCTTCTCCTCTTTCTCTCTCATCTCCGCTCTCCTTTACTCTCCTCTCCTCTATTCTCCTCTCCTCTCCTCTCCTCTCCTTTCCTTTCCTCTCCTCAGGATCCAAGTAACAGAAAACAACTCCAAAAGTTTTATTCATTTATTTGTTTATTTGTGTGTTCATGAGGGAGAAGCGCATTTCCCTGTGGATCGTGAAACTTCAGAGTTATTAAAACGTCACATAAAAAGCTTCTAAAAGAAACATTGCAAAAGTTTTTAAATGTCACATAAAAAGTTTTATCTTTTAAAAGACACATCTCAATTTTGTAAAACATCACATGAAACTGTTTTTAAACTGTTGAGACATATCAAAAGCTTTAAAATGTCACATAAAAAGCTATATTGTCATACAAAAGTCATATGAAACACTTATAGACTCTTATAAAACACTTAACTCCTCGATTGCTTTGCCTAAAAGGCCCAAAAGATATCCTCTTAGAACTCTTGATAAAACATTGCACTATTTCGATAGCCAATAGATCTCTGCTGACGACAAAAAAAGAAGCTCTGCAGATAAAGCACTTAACTCTGTACAGGTGAGAAGTGTTAGCCTGAGTATCATCCTCCGTAGTGACCGCGCTGGCTCAATACTTTCGCTTGCTGACCACGGAGTCTGACCCTGCAGCCACCCCCGGCAGTTGGAATTCAGATATTCGTTCAGTATCTGAATAGCCAATAGGCTCGCTGATAGTCTAAGCCCCTCCCCAAGCCCTCTTACATATTCAACTGAAATACAACAACTTGATGATGGCGATGTGATGTCTGTAACCAGGACATTTGATAGTGCTTGGTGTAAACTGGGACATTGCCGTCCGCCAAGACCTTTGACGGGCTTTCGGCACTGACACTGCGCAGCTCTTGGGCAGTCACACTGGGCGTTTCTCTTCTGTTCACTTTAATGGTTTTAGTTGACAGTTAATATCTTCATAACAAGGTTGGAACAAGCAGCCCCATTTCAGTGTTACTTTTTTTCGCTGGCACACTCGACGTATACACAGACACAAACTGGGAAGGAGAGAGGGTGGGGGCTGCTCCGTGGGCTGTGCATTTGGCGCATATTAAACAACGCAACTAGTAGTTTCCCAATAAAATTTGAATCATAATGCCGTGGATCCAATACTATAATATCATATAATATTGTCCTTAAGTCTGAGCGATGCATTGATTATTTGTTTAGGGTACGTTTTCTGCCAGCTAAATGCAAGGGGGAAGGGGGCTATATTAGCAAACAAGACGATTGCACAGTTAGCCTGCTAATTTTAAATATGATCACCTGGAGCTAATAGCCTTCACATGGCTTAATCCATCCCTGTTATCAGTCCGCTTGAGGTTTTTGCTTCGGGAAAGTGAAAAAATGAGGTCCTAATTAATCTTCAGATGGTGTCGGACCCTGACGGTGCCATAGGCACACGTTGTATGTCTCCCTGAAATCGTAGGTTTTTGACGGACCTCGACAAGTTCTACACTCCTTAGTTACCGTTGCTGAGCTCGGATTGGTTGGCGGCCGTTTGTGGGAGGGGTTTTGCGAAAGGCTAAGTGAGATAATTTCCAACTGCCGGGGGTGGCTGCAGGGTCAGACTCCGTGGTCAGCAAGCGAAAGTATTGAGCCAGCGCGGTCACTACGGAGGATGATACTCAGGCTAGAAAAGTGTTAGAGAAAAGCATATTCACTGCTTAGCACAGAGGCTAGATATGGCTGCAGCCTAGGGCCCCTACAGGCTAGATGGTGAATGCGTTTCAATATGCGACCTGGCCTCCTTCACTTGTGCTTGTTTCCTCGTACCAGGAAGTAATATGTCATGATGACATCACTGACAACAGCATTATGTTTCAATATCTTGGCTTTTTCTCATTTGCAATTGGGATGGTGAATGAAAAACAGTCCCTCAAAAGCTGTTGTGGCTAGGCTGACAGCTGGGAAACTTTATCGTTTTCTCCACGGAGGAGGGGCCAGGAGGCAGGGCGAGGAGACAAGCACAAGTGGAGGAGGCAAGGTCGCATATTGTAATGCACTCATGGCTGCATCCTAGGGCCTCCCACATATTTAATGATCGTCTAATACAGTAAGCGAAGTCTAACTCTGCCGACTCAATGCAAAGGCTTGTGATCAAGTTGGGTCTCCTAAGGGGGCTTTTCCCCATCCTCCTTCTTCTTCTCTTTCTGTGGAGTTTGGTGGTGGCTTGCATAAAACGCGCGCTACTGCCATCTACAGTGGAAAGGCAACTCCATGTATTCACAACCGTAAGTCTTGAAAAAAAAAAGCAATTTTCTTGTGTGCAATGAGCACTGTGTGCCAGAGTGCTGTGTCACAAAGAC
>NC_085866.1:1161558-1176558 GCF_034702125.1 Engraulis encrasicolus
ACACACACACACACACACACACACACACACACACACACACACACACACACACACACACACACACACACACACACACACACACCTCTTCTACATCTGGTGTGTAGGCCGCTTCATTCTCTTATCTCCATGCTACACAGCCTAGCGACCAGCCTAGCAACCAGCCTAGCGACCAACCCAGTAACGCACTCCTAAAGCTAATCCTAAAGAACACTGTCCTCTCAGACTTTATACAGACACACACACACACACACACACGCAGGTAGGCACGCACGCACGCACGCAGGCACACACGCACGCATGCATGCAGACACACACACACACACACACGCACGCACGCACGCACGCACGCACGGACGCACGCACACACACACACACACACACACACACACACACACACACACACACACACACACACACACACACACACTCACACACACACACACACACCCCACTCCACTGCGCTTGCCTGTCCTCTGTGTGCTCCTGAATCCGCTAAACACACAAAGCTGCTCCAGAGGCCTCTTCCCTTGAGCTGCGTAAACACAGGAGAGTGTGTGTGTGTATGTGTGTACTCAACAGTGTGTGTGTGTGTGTGTGTGTGTGTGTGTGCTTGAGTGAGTGTGTGTGTGTGTGTGTGTGTGTGTGTGTGTGTGTGTGTGTGTGTGTGTGTGTGTGTGTGTGTGTGTGTGTGTGTGTGTGTGTGTGTGTGTATGTGTGAGTGAGTGTGTGTGTGTGTGCGTGTGAGTGAGTGTGCGTGTGTTTGAGTGTGTGTGTGTGTGTGTGTGTGTGTGTATATGTGTGTGTGTGTGTGTGTGTGTGTACTCCACGTCCCCAAGGGACCGCTTTTCTCTCGGTTGCTTTCACTCTTGAGCCTTCTTCCACTCCTTCTCCTCTTTTTCCTCATCCACCTTTCCCTCCTTATTCCCTTACTTTCATACCCCTCCTTTTCCTCTTTTTCCTCATCCACCTTTCCCATCTTATTCCCTTACTTTTATCTCTCTCCTTCATTTTTTTCTCATGTCCCCTTTACCTCAGTCTTCCCTCCTTACTTGTATACCTCCTTCACATTTTCCTCATCCCCCTTTCCTGGTATTTCTCTTTTTCTCACCCCCCTTTCCCTACTTCTTCCATTACTTTCATCCCTCTCCTTCTCTTTTTTATCATCCACCTTTCTTTGTATTTCTCTTTTTCTTATCCCTTTCTTCATATGCACCCCATCTCCTTGTATCACACCCTTCTGTCTCCTTTCCCCCATTCCTCCTCTTTTCCTCCCTCTCACACCATTTCTTTCTCTCTCATCCCTCTCTTCTTTTCTTTTCCTCTCATCCCTCTCTCCTCTCGTATCCCTCTCTTTCCTTATCCCTCTCTTCTCTCATCCCTCTCTCCTCTTTTATCCCTCTCTCGTTCCTTATCCCTCTCTTCTTCCTTTTCCTCTCATCCCTCTCTCCTCTTATCCCTCTCTTCTCTCCTCCCTCATCCTAGCCTGGTGTTGACCATCCCATAATACTACCATTTCATTTCGTATTCATGAGTAGTGGTGCCAATCCTTTTGGCGGAAGTACGTAGGATGCCTCGCATCCCTCTGTAGTAGTCAGTGTGGGGTTGTTCAGCTGTGTTTTGCAGAGTCAGCACGCACGGAGGGTGAAATAAAATACATTATAACTATTTCAACAAGTATGCAACAAGTAAGGAAACAAAACTACATTTAGCTGTATTTAGCTTTGTAATAATGTTACAAATATTGCCTACTGCTAACTTGTCTTGGAAAAGTAGAAATCCCTTAGCGGACCACCTGAGCTCTGTCGCGGACCACTAGTGGCCCCCGGACCACACTTTGAGGATCACTGCATCACAGGATTACAGATGTTGTGTTACTTGACCTGATGAGTAGCACCAGTATTAACCCTTTAAGACACAGCGTTATACATGTTGTTACCAGAATGACAGTGACCGAGTCGTAGTGCATTACTAACGGCCCTGTGCTTTGTCATAGCACAGTAAAGTGAAAGTGAAAGCCCATTGGGAAACTCCAACTCCCATTGTCATTGTGACACAGCACTCCACAGCACACAAGTAGTGTAGTAATGAACTTTTCAATGACTATTACAGAGTGCCTGCCTCAGATGGTACGGCGTGCATTACCACTATGGTGCACCCACGTACTGCTACCCCACAGGTCAGGTGGCCCCTTTATAAACAATATGTGTAAAGTTTGTGTCATGTGATGCCCCCTAACTGCCTGTAATTGGTTGGTGCCCCTGGGCACTGGCCCTTGTGCAACATCCGGCAACACCAGCGGAACTGATCACCTGTTCTGATGCTGATGCTAGTATCTCATTTCACTATTTATTTCATTTAATGCAGGGGTGTCAAACTTAAATTGACTGAGGACCAAAATCAAAATCTGGAACGAATTTGCGGGCCGAACTCAACAATTATTCTAAAAATACTAAAATTGTGCATAAATGCACTTCATTCTTATAGCTAAATTTCACACACTCTTTCCCATCATTGTCAGTTCAAATGTGTCTGCACATCTTGTGACACAGCAAATTTCATGTTCAAATCGTGTTACGCTAAACATTAATGGTGTATGTGGGCCAACTGTAAAACACATTTGCAATGATCTCGTGGGCCGAATAAAATGGCTCTGCGGGCCAAATTTGCCCCCCGGGCCTGAGTTTGACATCCCTGCTTTAGACCCTGATGACCTTCTCATTATATGTCTCAAAATCTACACCGTGATGAAAAAATGCTGTTCAAATAAACTCGCTGTGAGAATGTTTTTCATCATGGAATGCCAACAGTTGATACAAATCTGAATACGGTAAAGTTATTTTTCATGTGACAAGTCTGTCCCACGACACTTGTTCGGACCGCTCTGTCAAAAAGTTGCATTTGGGGTTTTCTGACAGCGGACCGTGGAAGTGTTTGCGAGAGTCATCATTCACTTACTATTGATTCACATAACCATCGGCTGACTTAGAACAGTGATTAATTAACCCTTTAATCCTACCTGGAGCTGTAAATACTTAAACCCTGAGGGTGCTGGCCCAAATGTTCTACTCAGTTTTTCAGTAAAGAAGCGACACCTTGCATAATATGTGTTTTACTGCACAAATACGTTTCGGCCTCGGCACAGGCTAGCAGAGACGGTCAATAATGAATTAAATAATCCTTGACGCTAGGCTAGGCACACGCCGAATCACATTTTTTTTGCAAAAAAACCCCCCACATATTATGAAAGGTGCAGCCTCTTTACTGAAAAACTGTCCAGGTAACTGTCAAGGACCCCGTTTCTGGAAAGCACTGCTGCTAACCAGTTAGCAACTTACTACTAGGTTTCCAATAGGAAATTGCATTGCAACTAAGTCAGTTGCTAACTCGATGTTGTCGAGAAAGGCACCCCAGGTGAACATACAAAGAGGTACAGTAGGTCTATAAAGAACGGTAGAAGGCATATAATCGGAAGAGGTAAGTACTGTACTTACTTTTGTTTACAGGTCACAGCAAAGTCAAAGCCAAAGTCAAGGTCTATGAAATAGAACGAAATTATGGCTCCAACATCCTCTCTTCCCCCTCATCCCTCTCTTCTCATCATCCCTCTCTCCTCTCTTCTCATCATCCATCTCTCCTTTCTCATCTGTCTCTTCTCTCCTTCCCTCATCCCTCTCTTCCTCATCCCTCTCTCTCCTCATCATCCTCTTCTTCTCTCTCCCCTCACACCTCTCTTCTCCTTCATCTCTCTCTCCTCTCTTCTCCTCTCCTTCTCATCATCCCTCTCTCCTCTCTTCTCCTCATCCCTCTCTCCTCTCTTCTCCTCATCCCTCTCTCCTCCACATCCCTCTCTCCTCTCTTCTCCTCATCCCTCTCTCCTCTCTTCTCCTCATCCCTCTCTTCTCATCATCCCTCTCTTCCCTTCTCTTCTCATCATCCCTCTCTTCCCTTCTCTCCTCATCATCCCTCTCTCCTCTCTTCTCATCATCCCTCTCTCCTCTCTTCTTCTTCATCCCTCTCTCCTTCCCTCATCCCTCTCTCCTCTCTTCTCCTTCATCCCTCTCTCCTCTCTTCTCTCTTCATCTCTCTCTCCTCATCATCCTCTTCTTCTCTCTCCTCTCCCCTCACACCTCTCTCCTCTCTTTTACTCATCCCTCTCTTCTCCCTCATCCCTCTCTTCTCTCTTTCCCTAAACACACACACACACAAACACACACACACACGCACACACAAACACACACGCACACAAACACACGCACGCACGCACACACACACACACACACACACACACACACACACACACACACACACACACACACACACACACACACACACACACACACACAAACACAAACGCACAAACACACACACACAAACACACACACACACACACACACACACACACACAAACACACGCACACACACACACACGCGCACACAAATACACGCACACAAATACACACACACAAACAAACGCACACACACACACACACAGACACACACACAATCACACACACACAAACACACACACGCACACAAACACACACACACACACACGGAGGGCTGTTACTGTAGCGTTTTAGTCAGAGTTTAGTCATGAGAGTGTTACTGCAAAACACACAGAACGCACCAGACGCTCTTGGCCAGCAGAGGGCACCCAGCTGTGCAGGAAGGGGCCAGATTCTATTCTGCTTTTGTTATATTGGTCCTTTGTAGTCTTCAAGTTTTGGCAAAGGACGCGCTCAACTTCTTGGAAAAAGCAAAAGACTTTGGGTGCGCAATAAAATGTATCAACTTTAGGAAGAATACACACTCTCAAACTGCATCTCATTATTTATTTATATTACCACCATGTCCAAAAAGAAAATGCGTTTCGGCAATCAAGCCTTCATCAGTGCGTGGTGGTCGTTTGCTTTTTGGAAATGTTGGTAATATAAATAAATAATGAGACGCAGTTTGTGAGTGCAGAATTTTCTTCCTTAAGTTGGTCCTTTGTAGTATCATAACTTCGTTGTATGATCTTCAGAATGACTACACAGCAGAAGGACAAGTGTAATTTATGACAAGGTTCACTCCCATTCGCTACTTTTGGTTAGAGAATGGTCTCCTATTGATTAGATATTGGGCTCGTTTTTGATGGAGCAGTGCTTGTGCATGTGCACTTTGTCATTTCAATGCATTCTGTTTAGAATTTAGCAAAAGCAGCACTGCTCCATCAAAAACGAGCCCATTCCCTGGGTATTCCTCAAAGTGAAGTGTCTTAGCTTTGTTAGGACGAGTAACGTCCATTTTTCGTGGATTTCACCAAAGAGCATTCAATCACTACTTGTAAGTGTAATTAGTAATTGGATACACTGGGCGAAAATGGGTGTTACTCGTCCTAGCAAGACAGGGATCCAACATGGCCGCCCCTACTGGCATTGAGCGTGTGTCTCTAGGGTCAAAGGTTAAGGTTGAACACTGGGCTCATTCCATTATCCAGACTCCTGTCCTCCACCTACTTGTGTCCTCACGCCTGTCTGTCAGCCTTCTGGCCACGACAACTTTTGGGAGACTTTTCCAAATTCAACATCCCGATTGCAAATGAGAAAATTGACCTTTCGATTGCGCTTTTGCGAGATATTGAATTAAACTTCTGTCGTAAATGATGTCATCATGAGGCTACGAGCACAAGGGGAGTAGGTGAGTTTGGATAATGGAAGCAACCCACCTGTGTGAAAGGGCAAAAGGTTAAATTGAAACACAGACACCAAGAGTGCGTTACAATATGCGGCCTTGCCTCCTCCACTTGTGCTTGTCTCCTCGTCCCGCCTCCTGGCCCCTCCTCCGTGGAGAAAACGATAAAGTTTCCCAGCTGTCAGCCAAGCCACAACAACTTTTGAGGGACTGTTTTTCATTCACCATCCCAATTGCAAATGAGATAAATAGATAAGACTCTACAATTGAGCTTTTGCAAGATATTGAAATATACTGCTGTTGACAGTGATGTCATCATGACATATTACTTCCTGGTACGAGGAGACAAGCACGAGTGGAGGAGGCAAGGTTGCATAATGGAATGCACTCCAAAGCACAGCACAGCACAGCACAGCACACAGGGAAAGAAGACGTGTCACAGGGAACTGTACACTCTTTATTTATTTATTTACTTTATTTACTTTATTTTAAAATATTTGTATTGTTTATTTTTCTTCTCTGTTTATTGTAGCTTTAATAATCTGAATAGGTTTTCTCTTCCCCACACCACGCCACTGAGGTCTGAAGCAGCAGTTTCTGTCCGTGCTCAAGACTGCCCTCTCTGGCCCGGGGGACAAAAGATGAAGAGAGCGCTCCCATGCCTCTCCCTCCACATCGCCCCCTCAGGCCTGGGGGAAAATAGATGAAGAGAACTCCGCCATGCCTCTCCCAGTCGCTACATTGCCCCCTTCTGGCCTGGGGGACAATAGGTGAAGAGAGCGCTCCCATGCCTCTCCAAGTCGCTCCCTTTGGCCTGGGGGACAATAGGTGATGAGGGCGCTCCCAAGCCTCTCCCTCCACATCGCCCCCCTCAGGCCTGGGGGACAATAGATGAAGAGAGCTCTCCCAAGCCTCTCCGAGTCGCTACATCGCCCCCCTCTGGCCTGGGGGACAATAGGGTGAAGAGAACTCTCCCATGCCTCTCCCAGTCGCTCCCTCTGGCCCGGGGGACAAAAGATGAATAGAACTCCCCCATGCCTCTCCAAGTCGCTCCCTTTGGCCTGGGGGACAATAGGTGATGAGGGCGCTCCCAAGCCTCTCCCAGTCGCTACATCGCCCCCCGCAGGCCTGGGGGACAATAGGGTGAAGAGAACTCTCCCAAGCCTCTCCCAGTCGCTACATCGCCCCCCTCTGGCCTGGGGGACAATAGGGTGAAGAGAACTCTCCCAAGCCTCTCCCAGTCGCTACATCGCCCCCCTCTGGCCTGGGGGACAATAGGGTGAAGAGAGCGCTCCCATGCCTCTCCCAGTCGCTCCCTCTGGCCTGGGGGACCATAGGGTGAGGAGAGCTCTCCCATGCCTCTCCCAGTCGCTACATCGCCCCCCTCTGGCCCGGGGGACAATAGGTGAAGAGAGCTCTCCCATGCCTCTCCCAGTCGCTACATCGCCCCCCTCTGGCCTGGGGGACAATAGGGTGAAGAGAGCTCTCCCATGCCTCTCCCAGTCGCTCCCAGTCCAGGAGTGTTTTGAAACAAACAGTACAGTACAGCACAGATACACATGACCGTGAGGAGGCAACAGCCAGGGGGTCAAGAGTCAAAGAGGTCGGGGGTCAAGAGGTCAGGGGTCAAGAGGTCGGGGGTCAAGAGTCCAAGAGGTCGGGGGTCAAGAGTCTTTACAAAGAGGACTGGGAGGTAAGGGGGAGGTATGGGGAGGTATGGGGGGGGGGCAGGACAAAGGGTTGGGGGGGCAGGACAAGGTCCAGTTTGGGGTTACACGGACACATCGAAGAATGGAGGAGGGGGGAGAGGGGGCACAAGAGTCTTTTTGGAGCACAAAAAGTTTTGTTTTGGTGGGGAGGGGGGGGGGTGCATTGGGGGGGGGGGGGGGGGGGGGGGGGGTTAGAGTTCTTGGGCTGGGGCAAGCATGACAAGGTCCAGTTGTGAAGTTCAGAAGTTACACAAGCACAACGAAGGATGTAGCAGGGAGGAGAGAGGAGGGGGGGTGGTTCAAGAGTCTTTTTGGAGGGGGGGGGAGGGCATTGGAGGGGGGGGTAGAGGCTTCTGAGGCTGGAGAGAGGAGGAAGAGGAGGAGGTGGAGGAAGAGGTTACACGAGCACAAAGAAAGATGTGGAGGAGAGGAGGAGGAGGCGGTTCAAGAGTCTTTTTTTGAGCACAAAAAAGTTTTTGTTTTGGTGGTGGGGGCATGGGGGGGGTAGGGGGTTTAGAGGGTTCTGAGGCTGGGGCGAGCATGGCGAGCATGGCGAGGTCCAGTTTGGAGTTACAAAGAAGCACAACGAAGGAGGAGGGAGGAGGGAGGAGACACAAGAGTGTTTTTTGGAGCACAAAGAGGAATTCTTTGGAGGGGGGGGGTGTTGGGGAGGGGGGGGGTGTTAGAAGGTTCTGAGAGTGGAGGATTCTGGGCCAGTAGTGTGGGCGGAGTCTCGCCTGATCCGGTACTGGGTCCAGAAACCTCCAGTGTTAGCACCACACCACGGTTACAGTGTTAGCACAATAGGACGGCAGGTGTGTGTGTGTGTGTGTGTGTGTGTGTGTGTGTGTGTGTGTGTGTGTGTGTGTGTGTGTGTGTGTGTGTGTGTGTGTGTGTGTGTGTGTGTGTGCATGTGCATATGTGTGTATGAGTGTGTGTGTGTGTGTGTGTGTGTGTGTGTGTGTGTGTGTGTGTGTGTGTGTGTGTGTGTGTGTGTGTGTGTGTGTGTGTGTGAGGCATGTGTGTGTGTGTGTGTGTGTGTGTGTGTGTGTGTGTGTGTGAGGGCATGTGTGTGTGTGTGTGTGTGTGTGTGTGTGTGCCCGTGTGTGTGGGAGAGATCATGTAAGAGAGAGACTTTCCTGGGGGTCACAGAGTATAGTGGTGAGTAGGCAGACTGTGTGTGTGTGTGTGCGTGCATGCGCGTGTGTGTGTCTGTAAGCGTGTGTGTGTGTGTGTGTGTAGAGTGTGTGAGCTTGCTTTCCCTTGAATGCATTCAGGTGTGTGTATGGGGGTCAGTAGGCGTGTGTAGGGGTGCAATCTACGCAATCAGGCTTTGAGTGTTTTTTTCCCCAGAAAACCTCTCCCTCCCCTATCCTCTCTCTGTGCTTCTCTCTCTCTCTCTCTCTCTCTCTCTGCCTCTCTCTCTCTCTCTCTCCCTCTCTCTCTCTCCCTCTCTACCCTATCCTCTCTCTCTGCTTCTCTCTCTCTCTCTGTCTCTCTCTCTAGTCATGGGAAAGTGATGACTTTGGCAACTGGCTTCCAAACAACACACACACACACACACACACACACACACACACACACACACACACACACACACACACACACACACACACACACACACACACACACACACACACACACACACACACACACACACACACACACACACACACACACACACACACACACACACACACACACACCTTGGCCTCAAATCAGGTAAACTAACACACTACACTAACACTATACTACAATACACTACACTACACTGCAGTACACAACACAAGACTAAACAGTAACACACTGTAATGAACACTCACAACACACAGAGAGTAAGCCTGACTAGGCCTTCTAGACTACACTAAACACACAAGACTAAAAGACAAGACAAGACTTCTCTGCACTTCCGTATGCAAACTTGTGTTTTTGTTGTTGTTGTTGTTGTTGTTGTTGTTGTACAAGGCATACCGTAGGCTGGCTGTGTCTCTACACTCCTGTGCAAACTTGTGTTGTTGTTGTTGTTGTTGTTGTTGTTGTTGTTGTTGTTGTTGTTGTTGTTGTTGTTGTACAAGGCATACCGTAGGCTGGCTGTGTCTCTACACTTCCTGTAGTCAAACTTGTTGTTGTTGTTGTTGTTGTTGTTGTTGTTGTTGTACAAGGCATACCGTAGGCTGGCTGTGTCTCTACACTCCTGTGCAAACTTGTGTTGTTGTTGTTGTTGTTGTTGTTGTTGTTGTTGTTGTTGTTGTACATACCGTAGGCTGGCTCTGTCTCTACACTTCCTGTAGTCAAACTTACTATTCACTTGGCACTACTGCATCCTACGTCTCCAAATTGAGGTGTGTGTGTGTGTGTGTGTATGTGTGTGTGTGTGTGTGTGTGTGTGTGTGTGTGTGTGTGTGTGTGTGTGTGTGTGTGTGTGTGTGTGTGTGCGCGTGTGTGTGTGTGTGTGTGTCTAGCCTGTGAGCTAATCCAGTAATTATGTGAGATTAGCAGCTTGCAGCATCCTAGCAGAGCTACGCATAATCCCCCTCTCCACTTTTCTCTCTTCATTTTCTCTTTTCATCCCCTCTTCTGTCCTCTCTCCTCTTCTCTCTTCATTTTCTCTTTTCATCCCCTCTTCTGTCCTCTCTCCTCTTCTCTCTTCATTTTCTCTTTTCATCCCCTCTTCTGTCCTTTCTCATCTCTTTTCATCCCCTCTCCTCCTCATCCCCTTTTCGCTCCTCTCCTCTGCTCTGCTCTGCTCTGCTCTGCTCTGCTCTCCTCTCCTCTCCTCTCCTCTCCTCCTCTCCTCTCCTCTCCTCTCTTCTCCTCTCCTCCTCTCCTCTCCTCTCCTCTCCTCTCCTCTCCTCTCCCCTCTCCTCTCCTCTCCTCTCCTCTCCTCTCCTCTCCTCTCCTCTCCTCTCCTCTCGTCCCTGTCCGTCCTCCCGTCGTTACTGTTTGAGTGTGTGGGTGTTTGTGTGTGTGTGTCTGTGCATTTGCAGCTGTACGTGTGTAGAGGTTCCATGCCTCCAACCAGGAAAGTTTCTCTCTCCTGTGTGTGTGTGTGTGTGTGTGTGTGTGTGTGTGTGTGTGTGTGTGTGTGTGTGTGTGTGTGTGTGTGTGTGTGTGTGTGTGTAATGTGTGTGTGTGATGTGTGATGCATGTGAAGGTGTTGTCCATCAGATGAGGGGGGGGTGTTGGAAGGTTTGTGGGCGGGGGGTGTGGGGAGGGGGTCAGTGAGCGGTGTTTAGAAGGTTGGGGGGGGGGGGGGGGTTAGAACGTTGGGGGGCGGGGTCAAAGGCATTCTGGACAGACAGAAACACATTTACATTAAGCACAAGGTGCACTATGACACACACACACACACACACACACACAGACATAAGCACACACGCACACACACACACACACACACACACACACACACACACACACACACACACACACACACACACACACACACTGTATACAGCAGTCCTTCATGTCTGTTGCAGTCCGACAGAGCTCTGGGTCAGAACATTCACACAGATCAACACACACACACACACACACACATGCAAACACACACGAACAAACATACATGCACACCCACATACACACATGCACACACACTCCCACTCTGCCAAACACAGCCCTGTTTTATGTTAGACTCTATGTACGTGCTTATCTACCATTTAAACACACACATGCATACACACACACACACACACACACACACACACACACACACACACACACACACACACACACACACACACACACACACACACACACACACACACACACACACACACACACACACACACATTCAGTGCATCGTCTCACACAAATTTGTGCTCACATGTTGGCTCATACTAGGCGCACGCACACACACACACACACACACACACACACCTATTATTAATATATTAGTCATTCGTTCATTCACACACACACGCACACACACACGCACATGGGGTCGCTGACAGCCTTTCCCGGGCCCAGGACATCAACACACACACACACACACACACACACACACACACACACACACACACACACACACCTATTATTAATATATTAGTCATTCGTTCATTCGTTCAGGAGAATGGTGTTCAGCATCCTCCTTTCATTACTATACAGCAGTCGACCAGGCTGGTACACACACACACACACACACACACACACACACACACACACACACACACACACACACACAGACACACACACACACACACACACACACACACACACACACACACACACACACACACACACACAACACACACACACACACACACACACACACACACACACACACACACACACACACACATACACACACAGGCCCCCTCCTCCTTCACCAGTCTGCGTCCTCCTCAATATAGTAGTCTGGTGTGCTGGTACCGTCGAATAGGCCCGGCTCCATACTCTTCCGCTGTTTCCCTCGAGCGAAGACGCGCGACAGCGAACCCAAACCCATCTTCTCCTTCTTCTTCTTGCGCTTGGACTCATCGAGGTCCTCCAGAGACTAGACACACACACACACACACACACACACACACACACACACACACACACACACACACACACACACACACGCACACACACACACACACACACACACACACACACACACGCACGCACACACACACCGACACACACACACACACATAGAGAGAAAGGTGTAAGAGCGAAGACAGACGACAGCGAACCCAAACCCATCTTTTCTTTTTTCTTCTTATGCTTGGACTCAGCTAGTGAGAGAGAGAGAGAGAGAGGGAGAGAGAGAGAGAGAGAGAGAGAGAGAGAGAGAGAGAGAGAGAGAGAGAGAGAGAGAGAGACAGGGTACGAGGTGGAGTGGTAGAGAGACAGAGAGGGAGAGAGAGAGGGGGTGGAGAGATAGAGCAAGACAGAGAAAGAAGTGTAGAAAGAAGAGAGAGAGAGAATATAATAATATAATATAATATAATAATAATAATATAATATAATAGCATCATACAGAATGTCTGTTGGCACAGGTAGTAGCGTGATGTGGGGTGGTGTGTGTGTGTGTTTGTTTGTGTGTGTGTGTGTGTGTGTGTGTGTGTGTGTGTGTGTGTGTGTGTGTGTGTGTGTGTGTGTGTGTGTGTGTGTGTGTGTGTGTGTGTGTGTGTGTCTGTGTCTGTGTGTGTGTGATGGGTACTGGATTTAATGTCCGGAGTTGTGTGTGTGTGTGTGTGTGTCTTACGTACGTTGCAGAGTGAACGTGTGTGATGTTGGGGTGGAGGTGTGTGTGTGTGTGTGTGTGTGTGTCTTACATTACAGAGCGAGTGTGTGCGGTGTCGTGGTGAGTTGAGGTCAGAGGGGGTAGAGCTTCTGTCATCCATGGCGACAGCAGAGGCTTCTGATTGGAGGAGAGATGGTTGCCGCGAGTGACAGGGGCTAACACGCACAGACGCAGACGCCGGGATGATCACACCGTCACCTTCACACATACACAACACTACACACACACACACACACACACACACACACACATACACACACACACACACACACACACACACACACACACACACACACACACACACACACACACACACACACACACACACACACCAATGTTAGCATACGGCGCTGGAAATATCTACACCTATACACCGATCCGAGTAAATAACCGGAAGTAGAGCGGCCGCCATTACTGGAGTGCTTCCCGAAGCAAACTCGTATCTGGACAGTGGAGAAGTCCGTAATTTTATAAGCCAATAGTAGCCAAGTAGAACTAATTTAATATACCTACAATATGTGGCTGTTAAAAGATCAATGCCCTTGAAAACGAGACATTTAGGAGCTTTGAAAGTCTATAAATCGCTGAATAAATATAGGTGGAAATGAGACTGTCCCAGGCGAGCTAGCGGCTAACAACTAGCCAACTTGTGGTAAAATGACACAAGGCTAGCTCCGGCTTGGTAATGTTGACAACAAACAATTCACATCACCATTTAACAACCCCAAAATACTCAAAATTTCGCTGGTAGATCAAGTAGGGTCTTGGGGTTGAAAACAAATAATTTTTGAACTTTGTAAGTGAAACCACAACTTATTAACAAACTCCTTTTGGGTAGGTGTAACACAAGGCTAACCATCTGGGTTGCTAACTAAATCTGAGTATGTAATGTTAACAACAAACAATTCACACAACCATTTATTAAGCCCAAATTACTAAAAATTTCGCTGGTAAATCAAGGAGGATCTTGGGGTTGAAAACAAGGCATTTTTGATCTTTTTATCTGAAACCAGAATTTATTAACAAACTCGTTTTGAAGAGATGCCAGTTAGCCCACACATAGCTCTTCAGTAACCTACAGCTTTACATGTCCTTCTTAAATTAAATGTTTCATTAATTTATACATTCTACCAGTTCATGATATAGCTTAATTAATCACCTGTGGCCACTGTCTGTCATTGTCTATCCATGAAACATTATTCAAAACTTAATTCAGGCTGTCATTTTGATGGTCTCAGTCACCAGAATTGATAGGCGCAGATGGCATAATGGGTTTAATGAATAGAACGGCACATTTCAGCAATGGCGGCACCCATAAATCGCTTCTCGGATCGGTGTATATACACCAACCTCAAACCATCACAGAAAGCCAGGATAAAACTACATGACATTTTGTGTCCGATTTTGACGTTGAGGTGCACCGCACACTAGAATTGAATGACGCACAAGACGTGGAAATCTTGTGCGCTAATCGTTTGCAATGGGCCTGGGGGTAATGTCAAGTCAAGTCAAGTCAAGTCAAGTCAAATCGGTTTTATTTGACAATTTCTTTACATGCACTGGTCATACAAAGAATTGAAATTACGTTTCTTACTTTCCCATGCAGACATAGGCATAGACTTTAGGTGTGGACACAGACAATTAGACATAGACAGTACCAGGGATTAAAATTAACGTCGTCCCGTCGTCCCGGGGCCGTATTAAATTGTCATCGGGATGATCAGAGGTTTATTTTGGGACGACCTCGGGACGACGAGAATTCCGGCTGACTGCGTAAAAAAAAAAAAAAAGTTTGCATTAAAAAAAGTTTTCATAACATTTGTAAATCACAGCGGTGCTTGGTCGGAAACACAGCATTTAAGATATGAAAGGAATGGGACTGGCTGTTGGCGACCTCGCGTGTGTGCCGTTTTGCGATTGATAGAATTGCCTAATTGTTGCCGAATGTTGGGCTACTGTTTGCGACTCTGCATCACGCAAAAGCATGGCCGATAAAATATTACAAATACAGTATAT
The DNA here is from genome assembly GCF_034702125.1 of Engraulis encrasicolus. Classification (NCBI taxonomy): domain Eukaryota; kingdom Metazoa; phylum Chordata; class Actinopteri; order Clupeiformes; family Engraulidae; genus Engraulis; species Engraulis encrasicolus. The sequence goes on from NC_085866.1 coordinate 1,176,190, forward strand.
CACGAAAGTGAATACACCCCTCACAGTTTTGCAGATTTTTGAGTATATCTTTTCATAGGAAAGCATTACAGAAATTTCACTTTGACACAATGATTAGTGACCTTTTAACAACATATTTAACCGCTTAAATTTCTTGTTCACTCAGAAAAAAACAAAATACAGCCATTAATGTTTGAACATGTACTCACAATGTACTCACAATATAATGTACTCACAATATAAAACATTAACATTTTTGGGACGTTTCGGGACAGTTCACAATTATTTTCGGGACGGTTCTGGGACGGTTGAAAAAAGTTAATTTTAATCCCTGGACAGTACACATACATTACACCTAGAGGTAACTATACAATACCCATAGAGACATAT
>NC_085866.1:1194058-1209058 GCF_034702125.1 Engraulis encrasicolus
AAAAACTTCCTCTCATGAACTACAACTCCCCCCTTTTGCTATCTAGCTAGTAGGCATTGTAGCTAGCTTGCCCAAAATACACCATGTTCAACCAGAGATCTGTGTGGCAACCGTTTCATTTTGCACATGTGATCAGTCTACACAATATCAGGATGATGTGTACAAAAGATCATCTAATAGGAAAATATGTGATCAGTCTACACAATATCAGGATGATGCGTACAAAAGATCATCTAACAGGAAAATACAACAGTATGGGACTGGTGGTGATGTGTAGTCACCTCAGTTGGGAATGCTTGGCTATAAAGTTTGCTACGCTAGTTAGCTAGCACGAAATCGCTAACAACTTACAACTAAGCCTAAATAAAGGAGCCTTGGTAAGTCAACTAATTTTACTCATTCTACAGTTACTTTTTATGGATCTGTATGGTATGATCAGCTTACTGTATCATCACAAAAAGACAGGGGGTTGCAGATTCTTGGAACAGAGTAGCCTTTGTGTCTGGTCAGATGCATTCAGCTCACATGAGAAAGCATTGCACTTAGCCTCAGACCAGCTAGCCTTCACCACTCCAATCGGCTTGTGAATTGTTGGATATGTGATCAGTACTTTATCAAAAGAAAATTCATTGAGCATATGACAAGATCATTATAGCAGAAACATGATGACAGTAATCATCAATCTGCCCATTGTCCGCTCTGCCAAAGAAACTGCAGTAAGCTAAGCTGGGCTGGGCTGGGCTGGGCTGTCTGCCTGTCTGCCTGCCTCCCCGCCTTCCCTTCACACATACACGGTACTGGAGGAAACAATCCAGCGTGATTAGTTCCCCAACGAGAGGAGGACAGGCTAAACAGAGGCGATGAGACAGTATTTCTGTGAGTTCACGGAGTTACATGCACCTGCTGTCATGATCCATTGTGCGCGCCAAAACCTCTTTTTCGAGCCCACCCCCGTTATATTTCAGTACATTACAGTGGTGTGTCGTCGCAGATGCCAAGGGATGCCAGGCATCCCCTAATTTCCCCAACAACAGCTTTAATATCCGTAATCCGTTCATCATTAAAACATTCTGTCTATCGAGTCTCCTACTTTAATATTCCCTTCCACTCTCGTTTTCTCTGTGAGTATTTTCCAGCTGGGGAAATAGCGCCGCACCCCCTCCCATTGGATAACCATCTGGTGAAACAAAGTACTACACGTCTCTCGTTGCTAATGGTTGGTGCCATGGCTGCCAAATTGACTTGGCAGCCTAAAATTTCTGGAGTGTTTGAAAAAATCTGAATGCTTGACCAATCAGATTGCTCAAAATTAGTCACGAGATTAATCATCTCGCCCCTCTATGATTTGCCAAGGAGGGAAACGGACGATACTTCAGGACTGGCAGCCAGTTACCTGTCATTAGAAACTACATAGAACAGGCTACGGGAAAATAGTGACAGTCTACAGTGGGCAAAATCGAAAGCGCGCGCACACAGCCGATGGCTCCCAAATGTCAAGGCAGGCAATGCATAAAATGGATTTAACATAACGACAGGATCTTCACATGGACACATACACGTTCAGGATAACTTCTACAACGGTAGGCATCTTGGTTTATTGTTTCAGAAAGGTAGATTATAAGCAGGCCACCTAACGTTTTGTGCAGCTAGCTTTGTTTTTAGCTGCTTGTTAGCTCTTGCTATTATGGCAATAAGCTATGGTGATCAGATGGCATAAAATGCCACCAGGTCTTAAATATAGGCCTACTCATCATGCCGTCTCACTGTGCTCTGTTTCAACCATGTGCATCAGGGTTATTTTTCCATGGGAGTTTTGAGCATGTTTTGGCTGGAAATCGCATCTGGGACAGGGGCGCACACACACAGCATTTGGCATTCGATAGAAGATGTGCACGTCTCAGAGGAGCCGGTTGAACCTATCATCAACAGTAAAATAACTTTCAAGTGGTCAGTCAGTGCATGGTGTTCGGTGCCTGTTATTGCATTCTGTTCTGTGGGGCATTTGAACTGGCACTGAGGTTTACGGATGAGACAGAGTTGTTGTGTTTAGGAGGCTTGTTGTGGAGCATCTGGTGTCGTGCGTAAAGTGCAAATTCTTGCGGTGTTGCCTGTTAGCCTACTACTCCAACTCTGAACAGACAAAGTATTTTTCTTGTTATTAACAAAAGCAGTCGCCCGCATAAGCAAGAGCTGTAGCTGCGCGTGTTATGTGCTGTCGAACAGTGACTTGGGACCTTTCCATCCTGTGCTGCAGCGGAGGTGGCCAGTACATAACATTACGGGCAGTTCTGGTAAACGCCGTCCTGGCTCGCAAACATGCAACGCATAGGCCTATCATAAATGATACCTTATTTTTTCATTCTCACGGACTCGATCGCCAAACTTTCTGCCCAGCTTGTTGCCCCAGTCAGCCGTAGGTGACCCATAACATTAGGGGCAGTTCTAAACCACTGGTAACGCCTTCTGGCTCGCAAACAAGCAACGCAACTCAAAAATGATACCTTATTGATTTTACTCTATTGGACTCGATCGCTAAACTTTCTGCCCTGCTTGTTGTCCCAGCCAGCCACCGCTACTGGTTAATAATAATAATAATAATAATAGTAGTACAGTAGGCTAATAATAATACTACTACTACTGGGTTCCTTAGAAAAAAACCTCACGCCACGCTACTGGTACATTATGAGGTTGAAAAGATCATACAAACGATCTTTTTTCAGGCTACAGGTGACAGAAGACTCTGTAATAGCATCTGATAGGTTTGGAGTTGTTAGGACGATGTCATTATGGGCAAAAACGTTCGCAATTATAGTTCTACTTCAAATGGCGTTTTCTCAGCTTTTTGGCTAGAAAGCAGCATTTTGGCGAATTCCACTTATTTTCAACAGATGATTATGAAAGAACGGAAAGGGGTAGAGAGACACCCTTTTTTTCTGATGACAAATGAGCGTCTAATCAGTGTTTTGATAGGTATGGTGTTGACATAGACACAGAACTCAATTTTCTGTGAGCCTCCAAAAAACGCCCAAAATACTGAAAAATCTCTGGCACTCCGAGGTACTCTTTTATGAAAATGGCTGGCAGCCTGATCTAAAGCAAATGCATTTATCTTGGTCTCAAGAAAAATGAACAGACCAAGGATATGGGTCACTGGAACCATGTCGTGTGATCTGAAGAGACTTCTGGGTCTACTGCTCAATTGCTGCTCAGTCGTGTACTGCACATGTATGTACAGGTAACAGAAGATGCAAGTCATTGATTCATGTCACAGAAGTCTTACCATTGGTATTATTGGTATTATTGGTGAGAAATAAAAACCTGACAGATATGCAGTTTAAGAGACATTTATTTGATCATTATAAGAATTTACATGTATCATCTTTCAAACAAATGATAATGATTTACATTGATAAGTTATCAACCACATAATCACCAACATGAGTGGAGAATGGTGATGGACCATGGTGACCTTCTGGCGTTCGGAGAGGGAAGAGCAGGAAGCCACTGAAGGTGCTGTACTGTAGCTAAACTCAACAACATCACCAAGCCTGTAGCCAGCTGGTAACACCATGTTGACTACATCTCCCTTCTCCAGCTGCAGAGTCACTGTAGCCTGTTGGTAGCACCTGTGTCTCCCTTCTCCAGCTGCAGAGTCACTGGACAGATAGGAGATCCTTCCATCACTGCCATACTCCTGCGGCCTCATGATTAGCTCTCCATCCTCTTATGCATCCTGAGGGAAGAGCAGGAAGCCACTGAAGGTGCTGTGGCTTCCTGTAGAATGATCATAGAGCCTGTAGTCTGCTGGCAGCACCATGTTTACTACATCTCCCTTCTCCAGCTGCAGAGTCAGGCCACTGGACAGATAGGTGGGATATCTATCAGTATCATATTCAGACAGATGCATGAGGTTCTCTCCATTCCTATGCATCTTGATACTCATGTAGCGTGTGGTGAGTTTATCCATAACAGTGAACCTGAAGTTGTAGACCCCCCTGACAGGAGCTGTGAAGAAGCCAGTTGCGCTGCTGTAGGCTTCTCCAACATTGGTGATGACTCTCTTGAACACTACGTTCAGGTCATTACTCCCAGCCTCTGTGTATCCGTCTCCAGATTCCCTCAGAGCTGCTGAGAAGGCCACCTTGGGTGCTGCTTTGATCTCTTTCTCCAGATTCTCCACTTCAGTCTCAGTGGCTGCCAGTCTGGTCTTCACTGCTGTCAGCTCTGTCTCTTGTGCTGCATTTTCCTTCTTCAGATTGTCCACCTCCCTCTTCATTTCTGCTTTGCTGTCCTCTAGTGCCCTCTCCAGAGCCTGAACCTTTGCCTCACTGGCCACAAGCCTTCCTTTCACTGCTAAATGTTCAGTCTCCAAAACCTCAATCTTACTCTCACTGACTGCCAGCCTCTGTTTTATTGCTACATTTTCAGTCTCCAGTACCCCCACCTTACTCTCACTGACTGCCAGCCTTTGTTTCATTGCTATATTCTCAGCCTCCAAAACTTTGACGTCATCTCGAGTATATCGTAGTGATCCTCTCAGCTCCACCACCATGTCTCTGAGTTAATTCAGCTCAGTAGAGACGTCCTGGGTCTGGACTCCACACATGGACAGCAGCAGCACCAGCAGTGAGATGGCAGCCCTCATCTTCCAAGTCACTGTAAAATAAAACATTCAACTGATGCTTACTGTCAAAGTCAAGTCAAGTGTACTTTATTGTCGGAAATCTGTGTAGCAAGGGTTAGCCCATAAGTTTGAAATTGCATTTGACCAGTCTCCAATATCCAGTGGAACTAAGCATTGCCATAGGATATTGACAGTGATCACACACACACACACACACACACACACACACACACACACACACACACACACACACACACACACACACACACACACACACACACACACACACACAAAGTAAATAATAAAAACAAACTGATACAGGCATGTAGGGTATCTCTCTCTCTCATCCAGACTCGGTTTTCTTACTCCTTAACCCTCAAAGGGGTATTATACAGAGATACTTCATCAAAATAACAGAACTGAAAATGAACAAACAAACCCTGTTATGCACATTTTAAGACTGCCAAGGGTAATAAACATTGATCTTACCTTCTAACTCCTTAACTCTTGAAGGGCATTTATACAAAAATAATATATATCACAACAAAAAAATCTAAATATTTCTAAACAAACCTGGTTATTCACATTTTAAGACTGCCATTGATCTTACCTTTAAGAGTAAGAATGCCCCGTCTGTCACTGGTGTCTGTAGCAGCAATGCTGATGGCAGAAGTCGATGCAGCAGCAGAAGTGACTGTGACTCTGACTCTGTGGTCACTCTATTTTTTCTAGGTCAGGAATTATGTAAACATGTTTGGGGTGACCTTCGACCCAGGGACGGCGGACAGCAATATTGATTATCATGTTCTTTTGCTCGACAGGACTGCAAGTCCGTAGCCAGAGTTTTGAGTTTAGGGAGGTCCATGAGGTGAAAGCCGAAAATGTTTACTATTGAAAGTAGAATATGTCATTTTTTTATTTTTTTTTTCAAAATGCATACCCCTTCACAAATGTGATGTTTTCATGAATATTCATTGGACTTCAACTAACATCTACTGGTCTGACCAAGTAGAGAAAAGTATGGAAGCATGGAAAATGTAGATTTCCAAAATGTTTTGAGTAGGCATACTCAGAAATTGATGGTGATGATAAATGGAAAAGATAACACTTGTGAATTGACAGCATACATTCTGGAAATAAACTTATAATAAAACATATACCTGTAATTAATATTGATATTGATTAATTGATATTAATATTGATAGGTAAGAGGGTGAATAGTAGCCTATGCAAGTGTTTGGTACAAGCAAAGGCAATTTGGCAGGGGTAAACTAACTAATATAATAAATGCAGTTTGAAATCATGCATATTGTATAGCTATTGCTAAGCAGCCGATACAAAATGTATGGGCTATATTGATTTCATAAACTGAATGTGACAAATCGTCCCCAGTTCAAGATAGCCTACATGTGCACTGTTAATCAGGCTACAACAATTTAGGTGCCGTCTTTCAAAAGTGCACCTATGCTTCTCTGCTTCCTTACTGATGAAACAGACATGACACCGACTTGACATGTATATCATTTGAAATAGCACAAGCTAAGCTCTCAGCAGTGTTGCCAGATGTATGGTAATTATCGTATTTGTACCGTCATTTTGTCAATTTTTTCCTCTGTGCGATCAAAGAAACATGATGTACGATAATTTCAGAGTTGTCATTCAGTTCATTTAGATGCCTTGAAACAAAAATTAGGGTCTTGTACGATAATTTCCTCCCGAAAACCCCCCAAAAACGATAAAAAAAGTTTTGGTACGATAATTCAGCATTTCCCATCTGGCAACACGGGCTCTCTGTCAGAATATTCACCTGTGTGCTGTACCAGAGATTCTTTAAGTGTATAGAGATATGCCAACATAATAGGTTGCTATGGGCACCTAACAAGACCAGGTTCCGGTCTGCCTAAAGGGGCGTGTCATAATGGTCCTTGCATTGAATAGAACAGTCCTCAGGTCTGCCTAGGTCTGCCTAAAGGGGGATTTCCCCCCCAATAATAGAACCCGGAAACAATGGGCCAATGGAACCTCTCTCTCTCTCTACTCTCTCTGGCTATACAATTGGAAATGGCAGAAAGAGCCTTTTCCAATCGTACCACACACTCACCCATACAATTGAAATGTCTATGCAAAAGTGGAGATTTAAAAAATAAATGAAGTTCCCTGAAAAAAATTAGGGATGTCCGGACCTCCCTGACCTTAATGCTGGCTACGGCCATGCAGGAGTGTAGCTAAGGGGAGTAGAGTTGCCCCGGCGGGACTCGAACCAACAGCCTTCTGGGTACTAACCTGAGGCTCTGACCGCTACACCAAAGGCGTATATAACTATCAGGGAAAATGGAAACGTGTATTTAACGTGTAAACTTATTACACTAAATCACATTGCATCAAGCTCTCTCTCTCTCTCTCTCTCTCTCTCTCTCTCTCTCTCTCTCTCTCTCTCTCTCTCTCTGTCTCTCTCTGTCTCTCTCGCACATACACACTCCCCACACACATACACACAAAGTGTAGCTTCAAGTAACTTCTCTACACATTTGATTACTTTTATTTGGACCCAAGAGACAAGCATTAAGGTACAAGATCCAAATATTTTGGAATAGGCTATTGACAGGCACACACACACACACACACACACACACACACACACACACACACACACGCACGCACACACACACACACACACACACACACAAACACACACACAGGCGCCAGAGGAGGGGAGCAGGTCTCTCATGTGTGTGTGTGTGTGTGTGTGTGTGTGTGCGCACGCGCGAGCAATGGCGACCAGAGGCCCGATGCCGACACGCAGCAAGCACTAACAATCTCACCCGTCGTGACTGCCGTCGTTAACGTAGAAAAAGGAGTAATACTATGGAATTGAAAGTACTGTTCATTATGTGTTTAATGATAACACTAAAGTTGTCCCTAAAAGCTGCGCGGACGTCTGGCAAGATATACAAGCAGCCAGAAAACACCTGCGACTCTGGACCTCACCTGGTTAGAAGCGCAGCAAACAACTTGGGCAATTACATCCACCCCCTTTCCGATGAAGAGTGGACCCAGTTCGAAGCAGATGAACGCGCCTTTAGGAAATTATTGGACACCAAACTGATCGACGACAAACAGAGGATTATGTTTTCCGGAAATGACCCGACACAATGGAACAGACTGATTGCCCTACTCCAGGGACTGTATCACAAGAATGGAACTTTTTCGGCATTTCACAAAGACGGCAGACCGTTTGGAACATCACTGCTCAAGTACACGATAAGGATGTTGAGCAAGCTCCCAGTGCATAGTGATCCTCCAAAAGACAAAACACCGGAGAACCTGGCGAGTTGGATAAAACATCAACTGCGTTTTACGCGCGAGATCATCCAGCCAGCACTCAACAGAGCAGCGGGGGCGCAACAGCAAAGACTCCCTAAGAAGGTAGGCCGAGAGTCACTTGCCTACCTCTGGAATAACAACAGGAGTAAAGCTATCAGGATTATCTTAAACAACAGCATATTCCTAAATCCCCCGCCAGGCACTATTGACACGGAGCTAGTATATAATTACTATCACCAGAAAAACCAATTAGAAGCCGCGCACGAACACCTAGGCCAAAACCCACCACCTTGGCACGATGTATTAGATTTAAATCTTCCTATCGAACCACCAAACACCTCACTTTTTACATCACAAGAGGTGCTTAAAGTGATCGAATGCCTTCCTAACAACACGGCAAGCGGGATGGATGGTGTAGTGTACGAGACGCTGAAACGCACGAAATCATGGACATGTTCCCTACTGACGCAGATATTTAATATATGCATGATCAACGAGAAAATCCCGTTTACATGGAAAGGAGCCCTTATACACCGAATCCCTAAGAAAGACAATATACCAAATGACCCGACGACGTGGAGAGATATCTCTCTACTTCCCACTGTGTACAAAGTGTTTATGAAGTGCATCCTGAACCGCATCCTCCCATGGCTAACCGAAACCGGCATCCTTTCAGACAAGCAAAAAGCCTATATAAATCGTCAAGGCATGAATGAGCATGTATTCTGCCTGAAAACAGCAATAGATGACTTCAAACACGATTCAGCTCGCCTTTATGTAGTATTTTTAGACTTTCGTGACGCATTTGGCTCATTGCCCCATACAGTTATGTTGGAAAGCCTTAAAGAAATTAACATGCCTGAACCTTTCATCAATATTATCAAGGATATTTACAGAGACTCGTTCTTCCAAGTAATTTGTGGAAATAACACCACCAACGCAATTGCATTGAAGAGGGGCATTAAAACAGGCTGTCCATGGAGCGCAATAAACTTCATCCTTGCGCTAAATCACTGGATCAAGTGGATATGCCTCTGTGCTCCCAGTAACATCATATCGCCAAACCCTGTGCAGGCCTACGCCGACGACGTTCAAATAACATCAAGAGAGGAGAGAGTAATTACAACTATGCTCTCCTATACGGACAGGTTCCTTGGCTGGTCTGGACTAGAGGTAAAAAGCACGAAATGCGCTACATTCTACGAAAGGAGAAGTGGGGGCAACAGGTGGTATCACGCCAAAGGAGACAAGCCACCCTGCTTTTCCATCATGGACAATGCCATCAAAGTATATACACGTCATGAAACATACTGCTACCTCGGACACAGTTTCAACATCACAGGCTAATGGCAAGATCAATTGCAAGAACTAAAACATGAATATGGCACCAGATTGGAAATGATAGACTCTTCTCCACTACCCAAATAGAGGCTATTAGAATAATCACCCTATCTAAAGTGCAGCATCTCTTCGCCAACATACACATACCCAGGTGTGTCCTAATGGAATTAAATGATAAGACTGTGGCATTAGTAAGGCGCTGGTTCGGCTTGAACTCGCATTCAACAAGAGACGTGTTACATCATCGAAAGGGAGAATAGTCCACGGGCCAGGTGAGATGTCGGTACCACTCAGAGGGGCAAAGGTTGCTTATATTTTTTGAAAAGATACATGTCTGAAGTTAACATTTTTGTATGATAACCCTTCTAGAAGTACAGCCAAGTTAGGGTTATCAGCCGTTAAAGTAACACCCCCCCATCAAAAATAAAGGTTTTTAAGATGGGTGCCTGTCTTTCTACTGGCCCTTGTTTAAGACATATAGGGATGGTTAATTTTGTTATGTGTGGTATCGTTGCGAAGGGGAGACTCTGAGCTTTCATCCGACACCTCTTGAGAACATTTTGGTTAAGTATAGCCCTCCCTGCAGCTCTTCAAACATTTACTCAGACACATTTTTTTCCATTTTCGCCGATACCATCTCTTGTCTTTTCATACTGTGGCATCAGGGAGCATCAGAAAGACCTATTTTAAACTCTAAAATATTGTCTTGAGTATCAGGAATCTGAAAATGTATCCTTTCACTATGTTATCCCATGTTTAGGGGGTGATTTTCAGTCTTGTATGAGGCATGTTATTTTTTTCAAAACACAGTTTTACCATTTTCTCATAAAGTTCAGGAAGCAATACCTCTAGGTGCATTTTGCAGTTGGTTGTCATAGCTTGTTATATACCATATGAAAGCTTGGAGTGGGTAGCATATTCATATATTATCATATATTTGGTGTACCTGTTTGCAGAGCAATGTTAACTAGGCAAATCATTTTCCATAACCAGTATCAATGATATAGTTTCTCAGTGATTCCATTGTGTCATATGGTGTCTGAATCCTGACTACTTGTCCTAAAATCAATGTTGTTATGCGCCCAGAGGTTGTATACCAGAAATATATGTGATAATGTCCCCTATGATATTAGTCTTGCAACTGAAATCATAGCAATTGTATATAAACACAACATAAACTCATCCCTTAACTTGTCCCTTTTTAGTAGTCTTTAGTAGTAGAAAGTGAAGTGAAAGTTCAACTAGTTAACTCCTACATCCATTCACATTGTGACACAGCCCGCCACAACACACTACACACTGTGCACACGACACACATCAAAATTGCATTTATGCCTCACCCGTGCAAGGGGTTAGCCCCCAAAGGGCATCCGAAAGGCAGCAGTGCAGCGGGACGGTACCATAATTGGGGTGCCTCAGTCATGGAAGAGGATGGTGGAGAGCACTGGTTAATTAATCCCCCCACTAACCTGGCGGGTCCTGAGTGCAGTTGCACACTTGCAGGAGGAGATAAGTGCTGCACACTCTCGAGTTGTCACATTAAAACTTGTTTATTTAATTGGAGAATTTGCGGCACTTCTCTCCTCCTGGAGGCCTTGGTCGTACCACATGTATCATGATTTACAGCAACATTTAAAAACCCTCTGCAAGAACACTTGATTTGAGGTGAAGATCATGGAGAGGTTTGCAAAGGAAGAGTGGGGTACAATGTCATCAGAGCTTTGCAAAGACAGCACAAGTTCTGAACTTCATACTGCTGCAACAACTACTACACCATGCCACCGATGAAGCAACATGCATACATGTACTGTATTCACATGTGTTGGTGTACCAACTGAGCAACTGCAGCTCACTTTCCAGGCATACACTGATACCCATCCCTAGACCCAAGCAGCAGTAATGAACAATGGAGTGGAGTGAAGTAGAGTAGAGAACTGTATGGTACAGTAGAGTATAGTTCAGTAGAGTACAGTGCATTACAATAGGTGACCATGCTGAGCATTGACCTCTATCAACCTGGTAGTCACAGTAGATGTAATGGGTTTGTTATTGCCCTGCTACTCTACATGTGCTAATGTCACAATAGCACAGAACCTCATATCACACTGAATAGTACTCCCTGCACATGCACTGTAAATGTAGAGAGTAGGACCAACTGTGGCATTCATACAGTTACATAACAGCCATGTTACACATACTATAACAGCACATGGGGCAGTTGTGGCGTAGTGGTTCAGGAGATGGACATCAGATCAGAGGGTTGCAGGTTGAAATCCCACCTGTATACTGACTTATGCATAAAACTGTATTCTGTATACTACATACCACTTTAGAAAGAAAAAATGCATACACAAAGAAGATGTGCACTTACCTGCTACTTAGGTACACCTTGCTGGGCTGGTACTGGGCTGGGTACTGGGCTGTAGCCTACCCCTTTTTCAATAAGAAGCCATTTAACTGCCTGCAACAACGTTCAAGTAGACTGGGGCATTGTAATGATGCTTGATTGGTACAAAGGGGCCCAACGTGTGCCAAGAAAACATCCCCTGCTGAAATTATATTTTTGTCTTCTGAATGGTCAGTATACAGTCCTCACCAGTAGTATTTGGGTGCACAATGACAATGACAGCTTCCAAACATGTTTTTCATTCATCAATTATTTTTTTGCACTTTTCTGATGGTATTGTCCCTCACTCTTCCTTTGCAATATGTTCAACTTCTTCATGATCTTCAACTGTTATATCACAGACAGTTTTTACATTTTGCTATAAATCATGACACCTCTGATACAGTCTAGGTCTCCAATACCAGATGCAACAAAGCCCTGCTGCCTGTTCAAATCACTACCCAAGACTGAAGTTGGCCTTTAGGTTTGTAGATGATAGACCTGCTGGTTTTCCTGCAAGAGGGCCTGTCTGGGAACACCAGATGTGTCATTATTGACTAAACAAAACCACTAAATGAAGAGCATCTCAAAAGGACTAGGCATGGACCGCTAGATAGGGCACCAGACTGCCGCCTCTCTCTCTCGCCAATCCTTTCCTGTCACAAAATGAGCCATAAAAGACCAAAAAAAGAGGCCTAGGCCACTAGAGGACATCTAATTGAAAGTAACAAAGAACTGTTTTTCATCAAATTACATTTTAAGTTCAGTACTTTTTTTGAACTACTTTACCTATACTTGAGCAGATTTTGGATGAGTACATGACTTACCCCTCGAGTAAGATTTAAGAAAGATAGGCCTACGCTCACTTGAGCACAACTTCAACTCTTTTCCCATCTCTTCTGCTAAGCACATGTAAAATTAAGATACATGTATGTCTGACATGTAGTAACCAAACATTTTTAAGTCATATTTAACATGACACAATATGTCTACAAAAGTTGACACGATATGTTTAAAGGCCTATTGTATTTCTCACACATTTGCTATGATTTCGGTTGGTAGACTAACATCAAATGGGCCATTATCACATATGTTGCAGACGTTGTATATAACCTGGTCCAGGAAGACAGATGCTGAGGCACTCAATGTTGCAATTTTTTTACTTTTTTATCTAAAATTCAAAATAAAAAAGTAAAAAAAATTGCAACCTTGAGTGCCTCAGCATCTGTCTTCCTGGACCAAGTTTGAGAGCCCCTACACTGATGAGCACCAAGGAAAAAAGGTGAAGACCCAGAAGCACTCCAATTACCTGCTTGTGTTCGTTGTATATAACCTCTTGATGTATTGCATCACAACACTGATATTAGGACAAGTAGTCAGGATTCACGTATCATTACACAATGGAATCGCTGAGAAACTGTATCATTGATGCTGATTGGTAAGGAAAATGCTTTACCTGCGTTGCTAGGCAAATAGGTACAGCAAATATATCATACACTGCAAACTCCAAGCTTTAATATGGTGTATAATGAGCTATGATAACCAATTGCAGAATGGCCCTAGAAGCGTTGCCAGTTTACCACTACATGGAACTGATAGAGTAGTGTGGGGTCATGTACAATGCAGTGTAAAAAAGAAAAGTGGAGTGGGAGTCAGATATATTACGGTTACCACTCAAATTTATCTTCAAGGTTGAAACGTCTTGAGGTATTTTGGACATATAATGAAGTTTCAGTCATAACAACAAATTGGCAACCGTTGCTATGCAAATAGGTTACTATGCAAATAGGTACACCAAATACATGGTCATATCTGTATACTATACAATCCAAGCTTTCATATGATATACAGGGTCGCTGACAGCCTTGGCTGGGCCTGGGACAAAGACATCGGAAAGGGCCCCAAATTCAATACATACAATGTAATAAGGATCAAATTCTGGGCCCCCTCTGTCCCTGGGCCCGGGACAAGACATCCCTTTGTCCCCCCCTGTCGGCTTCCTTGATGATATATAACAAGCTATGATAACCAACTGCAGAATGTCTCAAAAAGGCCTGACTATACGAGACATTAGCACACAAAAAAACCAGCAACAAAAAAGTGGCATGCCTGATACAAGACTGAAAATCACCCCCTAAAAATGGGATAACATAGTGAAAGGATATATTTTCAGATTCCTGATACTCAAGACAATATTTTAGAGTTTTAAATAGGTTTCTCTGATGCTCCCTGATGCCACAGTATGAAAAGACAAGAGATGATATCGGCGAAAATTGAAAAAAATGTGTCTGAGTAAATGTTTGAAAAGCTGCAGGGAGGGCTATACTTAACCAAAATGTTCTCGAAAGGTGTCGGATGAAAGCTCAGAGTCTCCCCTTCGCAACGATACCACACATAACAAAATTAACCATCCCTATATGTCTTAAACAAGGGCCAGTAGAAAGACAGGCACCCATCTTAAAAACCTTTATTTTTGATGGGGGGGTGTTACTTTAACGGCTGATAACCCTAACTTGGCTGTACTTCCAGAAGGGTTATCATACAAAAATGTTAACTTCAGACATGTATCTTTTCAAAAAATATAAGCAACCTTTGCCCCTCTGAGTGGTACCGACATCTCACCTGGCCCGTGGACTAGAAGGAGGGTTGGGGATCCCTCACATAGAATGGGTGTACATTGCAACCAGACTCAGCCATCTCATCAACATGCTCAACAACGACGACCCAACCGTGCGCGAACTGGCACGAGGATCCCTACTCATTCACCTCAAGAGGCGGAAAGTCCCCTTTGCAAGCACAGAGGAGGATAACTTCCTTGGATTCAGAAGAAACCCCAACGGAAAGCTCAACACAAATGCAGCTGGCTTTGGTGTGCGCTCCGACTGGCTTGACCTCAACGACATCTGCAACCGAGCAAATGTACATTTGCGATGGAAACATGCATCGGGGCAGTCTATCAGTTTGGAATACAACAACATAGTCACAGACCCAGCCATTTCTGTTGAAGCAACAATAACACTTAACGACAATACAACACAACGTCTCACTCCACAAAACTGCAGAACCACAATACTGAAACATTTCCAAACACACGCAGTTCAGCACTGGACAGCGCTACGCCTCCAGGGAAAATTAGCCTGTCTACCTGACGCCGACCACAACGCATCCCACGCTGCTCTACGCAACACATCTCTGCACGACGACATACATAAATTCACCATCAAATCCCGGTTACAAGTGCTACCAACAAAAGCGAACTTGGCCACGTGGTATCCAACCCAACACGAACCATTCTGTATGCTACACCAGGACCAGCAAAGAGAAA
>NC_085866.1:1214058-1231558 GCF_034702125.1 Engraulis encrasicolus
AATTTCTTTACATGCACTGGTCATACAAAGAATTTGAAATTGCGTTTCTTGCTCTCCCATGCAGACATAGACTAATCTAGGTAAGGACATAGACAGTATAGACATAGACAGTACTCATACATGGACATAGACAGTATGGACGTAGACATTGCTCATACAGACATTTAAAGTGCAAGACTGGACAACAGAAGACTTGTAGAGAACATACATTAAGAGGAGGTATTTTGTTGTTCTTTTTCTAAAAGTCCTTTATAGCGTTCTGACATAGTAATAGTAGCATTTGAAGAAATAAATAATTAAAAAAGGTTTATTAAATACACCAGCAGCAGTATGTGTGTGTGTGTGTGTTTGTATGTGTTTTGTGTGCGTGTGCGTGTGCGTGTGTGTGTGTGTGTGTGTGTGTGTGTGTGTGTGTGTGTGTGTGTGTTTAGTGCAGGTAGAAAGTGCGGTGTGCGTCTGTGTGTGTGTACCTGTGTATGTGTGTGTGTGTGTGTGTGTGTGTGTGTGTGTGTGTGTGTGTGTGTATGTATGTGTGTGAGTATGAGTTGTGTGTCAGTGTGTGTATGTTTGGGTTTAGTGCAGAAAGTGCAGTGTGCTTGTGTGTGTGTGTGTGTGTGTGTGTGTGTGTGTGTGTGTGTGTGTGTGTGTGTGTGTGTGTGTGTAGTGTGTGTGTGTGTGTGTGTGTGTGTGTGTGTGTGTGTGTGTGTGTGCATGTGTATGTTTTGAGTTAGTGCAGGTTGAAAGTTCAGTCACAGATGTAGTAGTGCAGGTGGAATGTTCAGTCGCAGATATGGTGGTGGGGATGAGGGGGGGGAGCGTTGTCAGTGGCCTGGCTGGCTAGAGGCTGACAGTGAAGGGAGAGTGGGTTGAGTGTTCAGTATCTTGATTGCTTGATGCATCGTGCTGCTTGCAAGCCTGGTGGTACGGGAACGGAGGCGCCTGTACCTCTTTCCAGAGGGCAGGAGGCTGAACAGTTTGTGTGCAGGGTGGCTTGTGTCTTTGATGATCATCAGTGCTTTTCGGGTGAGGCGTGCGGTGTAAATGTCCTGCAGGGAGGGGAGTGGTACTCCAATGATCTTCTTCGCTGTGTTCACAACACGCTGGAGTGTTTTACTCACTCCTTTTGAAAATCGGACAGTCACCCCAAGTTAAACTCACATGCAAGGTTCTCATAGCGGTGCGTCACCTCGCCTGGCTGTATTTCCCGGTGTTTCCCAATTAATATTAACAATGCAGAGAAACGAGCGAATCACGAAAACCTTTCTTTATTGTGTCACATCGGAAGAAGGCGTTGCCCACAAAGGTTCATCTGAGCAGCTGAATTCATGGTCAATGTATTTTAGGGTGTAACTTGGGGATACCTGTGCCAAAGTAGCTCAACCCGTACCTTTTCTGAAAGCTCTTGAAGTGTAGATGTCATTTAATGCATGCAAAGCCATGTCCAACTAGACTACAGGTCAAATATCTGACCTAACATGTAGTAACTAAGCGTTGCATACTGAGAAGCTGAATTCATGGTCAATGTGTTTTAGGGTGTAACTTGGGGATGCCTGTTCCAAACAACCTCAAACCATACATTTCCTTAAAGCTCTTGAAGTGTAGATGTCATTTAATGCATGCAAAGTCATGTCCAACTAAACTACAGGTCAAATATGTCACCTAACATGTAGTAACTGAGCGTTGCATACTGAGCAGCTGAATTCACGGTCAATGTATTTTAGGGTGTAACTTGGGGATGCCTGTTCCAAACAACCTCAAACCATACATTTTCTTAAAGCTCTTGAGGTGTAGATGTCATTTAATGCATGCAAAGCCATGTCCAACTAGACTACAGGTCAAATATCTGACCTAACATGTAGTAACTAAGCGTTGCATACTGAGCAGCTGAATTCATGGTCAATGTGTTTTAGGGTGTAACTTTGGTATACCTGTGCCAAAGTAGCTCAAACCATACATTTTCTGAAAGCTCTCTCAGTGTATATGTCATTTCAGCTATGGAAAGCCATGTCCAACTAGACTACAGGTCAAATATCTGACCTAACATGTAGTAACTGAGCGTCGCATACTGAGCAGCTGAATTCATGGTCAATGTATTTTAGGGTGTAACTTAGGGATACCTGTGCCAAAGTACCACAAACCATACATTGTCTGAAAGCTCGTAAAGTGTAGATGTCATTTCATCTATAGAAAGCCATGTTCAACTAGACTACAGGTCAAATATCTGACCTAACATGTAGTAACTGAGCGTCGCATACTGAGCAGCTGAATTCATGGTCAATGTGTTTTAGGGTGTAACTTGGGGATACCTGTGCCAAGGTACCACAAACCATACATTTTCTGAAAGCTCACTCAGAGTAGATTTCATTTCATATATGGAAAGCCATGTCCAAATAGAATACAGGTCAAATATGTGACCTAACATGTAGTAACTGAGCGTCGCATACTGAGCAGCTGAATCCATGGTCAATGTGTTTTAGGGTGTAACTCAGGCATACCTTTGCCAAAGTACCACAAACCATACATTTTCTGAAAGCTCCTGAAGTGTAGATGTAATTTCATCTATAGAAAGCCATATCCAACTAGTCTACAGTTCAGATATCTGACCTAACATGTAGTGACTGAGCGTCGCATACTGAGTAGCTGAACTCATGGTCAATGTGTTTTATGGTATAACTTGGGGATACCTGTGCCAAAGTAGCTCAAACCATACATTTTCTGAAAGCTCTCTTCGTGTTGATGTCATTTCATGCATGTAAAGCCATGTCCAACTAGACTACAGGTCAAATATCTGACCTAACATGTAGTAACTGAGCGTCACATTCTGAGCAGCTGAATTCACGTTCAATATATTTTAGGGTGTAACTTGGGGATACCTGTTCCAAACAACCTCAAACCACACATTTTCTTAAAGCTCTTGACGTGTAGATTTCATTTAAGCTATGGAAAGCCATGTACAACTAGAATACAGGTCAAATATCTGACCTAACATGTAGTAACTGAGCGTCGCATATTGAGCAGCTGAATTCATGGTCAATGTATTTTAGGGTGTAACTCAGGGATACCTGTGCCAAAGTACCACAAACCATACATTTCCTGAAAGCTCCTGAAGTGTAGATGTCATGACATCTATAGAAAGCCATGTCCAACTAGACTACAGTTCAAATATCTGACCTAACATGTAGTAACTGAGCGTCGCATACTGAGCAGCTGAATTCATGGTCAATGTGTTTTAGGGTGTAACTCAAGGATACCTGTGCCAAAGTACCACAAACCATACATTTTCTGAAAGCTCCTGAAGTGTAGATGTCATGACATCTATAGAATGCCTTGTCCAACTAGACTACAGTTCAAATATCTGACCTAACATGTAGTAACTGAGCGTCGCATACTGAGCAGCTGAATTCATGGTCAATGTGTTTTAGGGTGTAACTTGGGGATACCTGTGCAAGAGTACCACAAACCATACATTTTCTGAAAGCTCTTCCAAAGTAGATGTCATTTCATATATGGAAAGCCATGTCCAAATAGAATACAGATCAAATATGTGACCTAACATGTAGTAACTGAGCGTCGTATACTGAGCAGCTGAATTCATGGTCAATGTGTTTTAGGGTGTAACTCAGGGATACATTTGCCAAGGTACCACAAACCATACACTTTCGGAAAGCTCCTGAAGTGTAGATGTAATTTCATCTATAGAAAGCCATATCCAACTAGTCTACAGTTCAGATATCTGACCTAACATGTAGTAACTGAGCGTCGCATACTGAGTAGCTGAACTCATGGTCAATGTGTTTTATGGTATAACTTGGGGATACCTGTGCCAAAGTACCACAAACCATACATTTTCTGAAAGCTCTCTTAGTGTAGATGTCATTTCATATATGGAAAGCCATGTCCAACTAGACTACAGGTCAAATATTTGACCTAACATGTAGTAACTGAGCGTCACATTCTGAGCAGCTGAATTCAGGTTCAATATATTTTAGGGTGTAACTTGGGGATGCCTGTTCCAAACAACCTCAAACCACACATTTTCTTAAAGCTCTTGAAGTGTAGATGTCATTTCAGCTATGGAAAGCCATGTACAACTAGAATACAGGTCAAATATCTGACCTAACATGTAGTAACTGAGCGTCGCATACTGAGCAGCTGAATTCATGGTCAATGTATTTTAGGGTGTAACTCAGGGATACCTTTGCCAAAGTATCACAAACCATACATTTTCTGAAAGCTCCTGAAGTGTAGATGTCATTTCATCTATAGAAAGCCATGTCCAACTAGACTACAGGTCAAATATCTGACCTAACATGTAGTAACTGAGCGTCACATACTGAGCAGCTGAATTCACGGTCAATGTATTTTAGGGTGTAACTCAGGGATACCTGTGCCAAAGTACCACAAACCATACATTTTCTGAAAGCTCCTGAAGTGTAGATGTCATGACATCTATAGAATGCCTTGTCCAACTAGACTACAGTTCAAATATCTGACCTAACATGTAGTAACTGAGCGTCGCATACTGAGCAGCTGAATTCATGGTCAATGTGTTTTAGGGTGTAACTTGGGGATACCTGTGCCAAGGTACCACAAACCATACATTTTCTGAAAGCTCACTCAGAGTAGATGTCATTTCATATATGGAAAGCCATGTCCAAATAGAATACAGATCAAATATGTGACATAACATGTAGTAACTGAGGGTCGCATACTGAGCAGCTGAATTCATGGGCAACGTATTTCAGGGTGTAACTCAGGGATACCTGTGCCAAAGTACCACAAACCATACATTTTCTGAAAGCTCTCTTAGTGGAGATGTCATTTCATATATGGAAAGCCATGTCCAACTAGAATACAGGTCAAATATGTGACCTAACATGTAGTAACTGAGCGTTGCATACTGAGCAGCTGAATTCATGGTCAATGTGTTTTAGGGTGTAACTCAGGGATACCTTTGCCAAAGTACCACAAACCATACACTTTCTGAAAGCTCCTGAAGTGTAGATGTCATTTCAGCTATGGAACGCCATGTCCAACTAGACTACAGGTCAAATATCTGACCTAACATGTAGTAACTGAGCGTCGCATACTGAGCAGCTGAACTCATGGTCAATGTGTTTTAGGGTGTAACTTGGGGATACCTGTGCCAAAGTACCACAAACCATACATTTCCTGAAAGCTCTCTTAGTGTAGATGTCATTTCATATATGGAAAGCCATGTCCAACTAGACTACAGGTCAAATATCTGACCTAACATGTAGTAACTGAGCGTCACATTCTGAGCAGCTGAATTCATGGGCAATATATTTTAGGGTGTAACTTGGGGATGCTTGTTCCAAACAACCTCAAACCACACATTGTCTTAAAGCTCTTGAAGTGTAGATGTCATTTAACGCATGCAAAGCCATGTCCAACTAGACTACAGGTCAAATATCTGACCTAACATGTAGTAACTGAGCATTGCATACTGAGAAGCTGAATTCACTGTCAATGTGTTTTAGGGTGTAACTTGGGGATGCCTGTGCCAAAGTATCAAAAACCATACATTTTCTGAAAGCTCTGTTAGTGGAGATGTCATTTCATATATGGAAAGCCATGTCCAACTAGACTACAGGTCAAATATCTGACCTAATATGTAGTAACTGAGCGTCACATACTGAGCAGCTGAATTCACGGTCAAAGTGTTTTAGGGTGTAACTTGGGGATACCTGTGTCAAAGTACCACAAACCATACATTTTCTGAAAGCTTGCTTAGTGTAGATGTGATTTCATGCATGCAACGTCATGTCCAACTACACTACAGGTCAAATATGTGACCTAACATGTAGAAACTGAGCGTTGCATACTGAGCAGCTGAATTCACGGTCAATGTATTTTAGGGTGTAACTTGGGGATATCTGTGCCAAAGTACCACAAACCATACATTTTCGTACAGCTCTTGAAGTGTAGATGTCATTTAATGCATGCAAAGCCATGTCCAACTAGACTACAGGTCAAATATCTGACCTAACATGTAGTAACTGAGCGTCACATACTGAGCAGCTGAATTCACGGTCAATATATGTTAGGGTGTAACTTGGGGATGCCTGTTCCAAACAACCTCAAACCATACATTTTCTTAAAGCTCCTGAAGAGTATATGTCATTTAATGCATGCAAAGCCATGTCCAACTAGACTACAGGTCAAATATCTGACCTAATATGTAGTAACTGAGCATTGCATACTGAGAAGCTGAATTCATGGTCAATGTGTTTTAGGGTGTAACTTTGGGATGCCTGTGCCAAAGTACCACAAACCATACATTTTTTGAAAGCTCCTGAAGTGTAGATATTATTTCATCTATGGAAAGCCATGTCCAACTAGACTACAGTTCAAATATCTGACCTAACATGTAGTAACTGAGCGTCGCATACTGAGCAGTTGAACTCATGGCCAATGTGTTTTAGGGTGTAACTTGGGGATACCTGTGCCAAAGTACCACAAACCATACATTTTCTGAAAGCTCTCTTAGTGTAGATGTCATTTCATATATGGAAAGCCATGTCCAACTAGACTACAGGCCAAATATCTGACCTAACATGTAGTAACTGAGCATTGCATACTGAGAAGCTGAATTCATGGTCAATGTGTTTTAGGGTGTAACTTTGGTATACCTGTGCCAAAGTAGCTCATACCATACATTTTCTGAAAGCTCTCAGTGTAGATTTCATTTCAGCTATGGAAAGCCATGTCCAACTAGACTACAGTTCAAATATCTGACCTAACATGTAGTAACTGAGCGTCGCATACTGAGCAGCTGAATTCATGGTCAATGTGTTTTAGGGTGTAACTCAGGGATACCTGTGCCAAAGTACCACAAACCATACATTTTCTGAAAGCTCCTGAAAAGTAGATATCATTTCATATATGGAAAGCCATGTCCAACTAGAATACAGGTCAAATATGTGACCTAACATGTAGTAACTGAGCGTCGCATACTGAGCAGCTGAATTCATGGTCAATGTGTTTTAGGGTGTAACTTGGGGATGCCTGTGCCAAAGTATCACAAACCATACATTTTCTGAAAGCTCTCTTAGTGTAGATGTCATTTCAGCTATGGAAAGCCATGTCCAACTAGACTACAGGTCAAATATCTGACCTAATATGTAGTAACTGAGCGTCACATACTGAGCAGCTGAATTCATGGTCAATGTGTTTTAGGGTGTAACTTTGGGATGCCTGTGCCAAAGTATCACAAACCATACATTTTCTGAAAGCTTGCTTAGTGTAGATGTGATTTCATGCATGCAAAGTCATGTCCAACTACACTACAGGTCAAATATGTGACCTAACATGTAGTAACTGAGCGTTGCATACTGAGCAGCTGAATTCACGGTCAATGTATTTTAGGGTGTAACTTGGGGATATCTGTGCCAAAGTACCACAAACCATACATTTTCGTACGTCTCCTGAAGTGGAGATGTCATTTCAGCTATGGAAAGCCATGTCCAACTAGACTACAGGCCAAATATCTGACCTAACATGTAGTAACTGAGCGTCACATACTGAGCAGCTGAATTCACGGTCAATATATGTTAGGGTGTAACTTGGGGATGCCTGTTCCAAACAACCTCAAACCATACATTTTCTTAAAGCTCCTGAAGAGTATATGTCATTTAATGCATGCAAAGCCATGTCCAACTAGACTACAGGTCAAATATCTGACCTAATATGTAGTAACTGAGCATTGCATACTGAGAAGCTGAATTCATGGTCAATGTGTTTTAGGGTGTAACTTTGGGATGCCTGTGCCAAAGTACCACAAACCATACATTTTTTGAAAGCTCTCTCAGTGGAGATGTCATTTCATATATGGAAAGCCATGTCCAACTAGACTACAGGCCAAATATCTGACCTAACATGTAGTAACTGAGCGTCACATACGGAGCAGCTGAATTCACGGTCCATATATGTTAGGGTGTAACTTGGGGATGCCTGTTCCAAACAACCTCAAACCATACATTTTCTTAAAGCTCTTGAAGTGTAGATGTCAATTAATGCATGCAAAGCCATGTCCAACTAGACTACAGGTCAACTATCTGACCTAACATGTAGTAACTGAGCGTCGCATACTGAGCAGCTGAATTCACGGTCAATGTGTTTTAGGGTGTAACTTGGGGATACCTGTGCCAAAGTACCACAAACCATACATTTTCTGAAAGCTCTCTTAGTGTAGATGTCATTTCATATATGGAAAGCCATGTCCAACTAGACTACAGGTCAAATATCTGACCTAACATGTAGTAACTGAGCATTGCATACTGAGAAGCTGAATTCATGGTCAATGTGTTTTAGGGTGTAACTTTGGTATACCTGTGCCAAAGTAGCTCATACCATACATTTTCTGAAAGCTCTCTCAGTGTAGATGTCATTTCAGCTATGGAAAGCCATGTCCAACTAGACTACAGTTCAAATATCTGACCTAACATGTAGTAACTGAGCGTCGCATACTGAGCAGCTGAATTCATGGTCAATGTGTTTTAGGGTGTAACTCAGGGATACCTGTGCCAAAGTACCACAAACCATACATTTTCTGAAAGCTCCTGAAAAGTAGATGTCATTTCATATATGGAAAGCCATGTCCAACTAGAATACAGGTCAAATATGTGACCTAACATGTAGTAACTGAGCGTCGCATACTGAGCAGCTGAATTCATGGTCAATGTGTTTTAGGGTGTAACTTGGGGATGCCTGTGCCAAAGTATCACAAACCATACATTTTCTGAAAGCTCTCTTAGTGGAGATGTCATTTCATATATGGAAAGCCATGTCCAACTAGACTACAGGTCAAATATCTGACCTAATATGTAGTAACTGAGCGTCACATACTGAGCAGCTGAATTCACGGTCAAAGTGTTTTAGGGTGTAACTTGGGGATACCTGTGTCAAAGTACCACAAACCATACATTTTCTGAAAGCTTGCTTAGTGTAGATGTGATTTCATGCATGCAACGTCATGTCCAACTACACTACAGGTCAAATATGTGACCTAACATGTAGAAACTGAGCGTTGCATACTGAGCAGCTGAATTCACGGTCAATGTATTTTAGGGTGTAACTCAGGGATAACTGTGCCAAAGTACCACAAACCATACATTTTCTGAAAGCTCCTGAAGTGTAGATGTCATTTCATGTATGGACAGCCATGTCCAACTAGACTACAGG
Organism: Engraulis encrasicolus; assembly: GCF_034702125.1. NCBI lineage: Eukaryota > Metazoa > Chordata > Actinopteri > Clupeiformes > Engraulidae > Engraulis > Engraulis encrasicolus. Next base: position 1,223,263 of record NC_085866.1, read on the forward strand.
CCAAATATCTGACCTAACATGTAGTAACTGAGCGTCACATACTGAGCAGCTGAATTCACGGTCAATATATGTTAGGGTGTAACTTGGGGATGCCTGTTCCAAACAACCTCAAACCATACATTTTCTTAAAGCTCCTGAAGAGTATATGTCATTTAATGCATGCAAAGCCATGTCCAACTAGACTACAGGTCAAATATCTGACCTAACATGTAGTAACTGAGCATTGCATACTGAGAAGCTGAATTCATGGTCAATGTGTATTAGGGTGTAACTTTGGGATGCCTGTGCCAAAGTACCACAAACCATACATTTTTTGAAAGCTCTCTCAGTGGAGATGTCATTTCATATATGGAAAGCCATGTCCAACTAGACTACAGGCCAAATATCTGACCTAACATGTAGTAACTGAGCGTCACATACTGAGCAGCTGAATTCACGGTCAATATATGTTAGGGTGTAACTTGGGGATGCCTGTTCCAAACAACCTCAAACCATACATTTTCTTAAAGCTCTTGAAGTGTAGATGTCAATTAATGCATGCAAAGCCATGTCCAACTAGACTACAGGTCAACTATCTGACCTAACATGTAGTAACTGAGCATTGCATACTGAGAAGCTGAATTCATGGTCAATGTGTTTTAGGGTGTAACTTTGGGATGCCTGTGCCAAAGTATCACAAACCATACATTTTCTGAAAGCTCCTGAAGTGTAGATGTTATTTCATCTATAGAAAGCCATGTCCAACTAGACTACAGGTCAAATATGTGACCTAACATGTAGTAACTGAGCGTTGCATACTGAGCAGCTGAATTCACGGTCAATGTGTTTTAGGGTGTAACTTGGGGATACCTGTGCCAAAGTACCACAAAGCATACATTTTCTGAAAGCTCTCTTAGTGTAGATGTCATTTAATGCATGCTAAGCCATGTACAACTAGACTACAGGTCAAATATCTGACCTAACATGCAGTAACTGAGCGTCGCATATTGAGCAGCTGAATTCATGGTCAATGTATTTTAGGGTGTAACTCAGGGATACCTGTGCCAAAGTACCACAAACCATACATTTTCTGAAAGCTCCTGAAGTGTAGATGTCATTTCATCTATAGAAAGCCATGTCCAACTAGACTACAGTTCAAATATCTGACCTAACATGTAGTAACTGAGCGTCGCATACTGAGCAGCTACTGTAAATTCAGGCTCAGTGTATTTTAGGGTGTAACTCAAGGATACCTGTTCCAAACAACCTCAAACCATATATTTTCTTAAAGATCTTGAAGTGTAGATGTCATTTGTTCCATGCAAAGCCATGTCCAACTAGACTGCAGGTCAAATATCTGACCTAACATGTAGTAACTGAGCGTTGCATACTGAGCAGCTGAATTCACGCTCAGTGTATTTTAGGGTGTAACTCAAGGATACCTGTTCCAAACAACCTCAAACCATACCTTTTCTGAAAGGTCTTGAAGTGTAGATGTCATTTCATGGATGCAAAGCCATTTCTAACTAGCCTACTGGTCAAAGATCTGACCTAACATGTAGTAACTGAGCGCCGCATACTTAGCAGCTAAACTTGCGGTCAGTGTATTTTAGAGTGTAACTCATTGATACCTTAACAAAAGTACCTCAAATGATACATTTCCTGAAAGCTCTTGATATGTAGATGCCATTTCTTGCATGCAAAAACATATTCCACTAGCCTACTGGTCAAAGATCTGACATCGCATGTTGTAACCCGGTGTTGAATACTGAGCAGCTGAACATGTGGTCAGTGTATTTTAGGGTGTAACTCAGTGATACTTAAACCAAAGTACGTCAAACCATACATTTTCTGAAACGTCTTGATATGGTGATGTCATTTCATGCATGCAATGCAATGTCTCTCTAGCCAGGCTCAAAGATCTAAACTCACACGTGATAACCAGGCGTCAAATACTGAGCAGCTCAGGGTCAGGCTATTATAGGGTGTAACTCTGGGATACCTGTTCCAAAGTATCTCACATCATACATTTCCTGAAAGCCCTTGATGTGTAGTTGTCATTTCATGCATGCAAAGCCATGTCCCAATGGCCTACTGGTGAAAGACCTGACCTCACATGTGGTAACCGGGTATCAAATAATGAGCAGCTGAACTCAAGGACGGTGTATTTACTGGGCTAACTCTGTGATACCTTTGCCAAATATCCTCAAACCACACATTTACTGAAAGCTGTTGATGTTGTAAAAGTATGAATCTGTTACCCCAATTGGGCCAGGAGTGGTTCATTCAGCACAGACGTATTATTATCTTAAAACACAGAAATGACAAATGGCATGATAGAGATGAGGAGATGCAATTAAATGAATGAAAATCTTATGACATGATAAGGCAACATTACATTTAACTCAAGGCTACTGTCTGTTCAGGACAAAGAGAGAGAGAGAGAGAGGGAGAGAGAGAAACCGAAAGAGACACACACGTCTTGTGCATGGGAGGAAGAACTCAATGAGGGGTTCATTGTCATAGGCTTATATACTGTTGGAGAGGTGGCCTTTGTCTTCGAGGGCCAGTGATTTAATGTATGTTAAGCTATATCCCACCCTTGTACATGTTGAGTATATTACACTATATAAGCTATCCAGGGGGTAACCTAAGGATTACACAAATGCACAGCCAATATATTTGAGGGAGTACCTCATGTATGCCTATCTCACATATGTGGCACAATATTAGCTGTGTATATGTCTTCAAATAGGCCTAGGCCTACAAAGAGATATAGCTCTTAAGTCTGTTACACTATACATGGGTTCTGAATGTTTGTAAACATGACGTTATGATGAGTGGCAAGATACAGTCGGTCCCCCTACAATGCACACCCTTTACCGAGGTAATGCCACGTCATCCACCTCGGTACGTACCGGGCCTAGCTGCAGTGTACCCAAACAACCGCCGGGTGGCACTTGGGAGCGCTCGCTCAATACCCATTCACTCACACGCACACACGGGCGCGCACACATACACATACACATACACATACACATACACACACACACTCTCTCTCTTTCTCTCTCTCACTCTCTCTCTCTTGTTCAGATAACCATAGCACAGAGTGGTGAAGAAGCGCAAATGTGTTGGCAACATTTATTACCATATGGAATATTTTAGACAATGTTGACGGCATATTAATATGCTCATATTCACCAGCACGCACCGATTCAGCGGATAACGACATGCCTAATTAAATTGTGTGAGAACACCTCCAGGAAGTAAGAAGAGTCATAAAAAGAATAAATAGCCTAATGAATTTTCTTTTCTTTTTTTTTATGATGATCGGATGAATTGCTATTAATGTGCAAGCTCTAGCCTATGTGTAGACGTAAATTGAAGCCACAAGCCCCGATACCGATTCTCGCATCGCAAGATTTGAAACGTCTAATATTGCAACTTCAAACTTGTTATCTGGATGTGGATACTTTTTTCATTTCGTAAAAATTATGGAGAGTGCAATAGGGGGCCTAAACCTCACTGCAGTAACCTACAGCGCCGCGTTTGAGTGTTTAAGCGTTGGCTATTTATCTTACATCGCCAACAGCTGGGGCGATAACCTAACCTACACTTCCGTAATCAATGCTTAATTTGTAAATCACAAGGTACCGGAACGCAAAAAACATATGACATCACAGCGACGGTGAGTTGGACAGAGGTCCCGGAACGCACAGAAAAACTATAATTACGCAAACGAATACAAAAGGGAAAAAAAACAGATGCAATTCCCTGCATTTGAACGACATTGAGTCCCATGTCAGCTCATATCCATACGTTTGTTTCTTAATAAGGGACGGTTGGCAATCCAATGCCTATTTTAAACAACAGCCATAGCATAGGCTTTGTTGGCGACTTTGTTGCATATGATTTGGCTGATCCGCATGTGCTGTTGCGATATGCCACTTCACTGTTTCGAGAGCTCGCGCACTGATGGTAAGCGAGCTGCGATTTTCAGGGCTCGCGCACTGATGGTAAGCGAGCGGCGATTTTCCCGGTAGAGTTGGCTTTTCACACTGACTGTCTGCTCGCGCTGCGGTCCGGTTGAAAATCCCTCCGACCAATGTTTTATTTGGAGTGTGTAGGCCCTATTTGAATGAAATATCACATTGTCTTTGCTGTTTTCGTGCTCAAATTGACTTGTAAGCAACTGGCGGGTCTTGGGAGAGAAGATAACGCGTGGGCACACATGCTGAGCGCTCGCCAGCCGAGGAAGATCTCATCCTCTCACCCAGGCTGTCTTTTTCGCTAGGCAACATGACTGATCAATGCACCAAACGCAGCCCAGGTGCCACTAGAAATTAGTATGTCCAAAACCTTGTGTGCCGACCAAAATTTGATAAAAACTTTTAAACAATGTTTGGCACAGCCAGTGTCGTGCCGAAAAGCGAGTCCCTGCCAGAACAAGAGAGAAAAATATACTCATTTTTGCAGAATGAATTACATAATATATGAACTAAAATATGCTTATGAAATATTACTCGTCCTCCACTTAATATGAGCTATTTGACTGAAACTGCAACTTTTGTTATGACAATTAGGCTATTCGATTCCTTTATGGAAATAATAGCCTACTGAAATTGTAACCAGCTCTTTGTAGCCTAATTCCTTTTACTTTATTGCTATGTGTGCATAAAGCGCATGTTCGATTTGCTGTAATAGGCTACGACCAGTAGCCTCGACGTGTCTGTCTTTTCCTTCTTTCAATATTTAGTAGGCTAACATATGTTTAAGCCTAAAAATATAATAAATAAATAGAAATAATTTGGTATCCATGTCTGGTTAGCGTCTGGGCATTTGTGGTCTTTACCTGGTTCTCCGCACCATCTTATGACAATGTTGAACAATGTTGAACAAAAAAAACGGATGCACACACGTCATACTCTTTTATTACCTCATATTGTTTTTTATTGTAGGCCTATTGATTTTTAATTCTGTGTATAGACAAATAAACGTAGGCTAAACTTGACATTTCAGTAAGAGTGTACATTTATTTTACAAGTATACAGAGTTTTAGTAGACAATGCCTACACAGCAGCCTTTACAAGTTGCCTAATGTAGGCTACACTGCAGATAAAGACAGCAGAAAACATCCTTTCTGCCCGGCTTAACCAGAATTGCGTTCCGTCCCTTTCGCTGTGTCTCCTGCGACTCGGCCTGTTGTTTGTGCAGTAGTGCGCTCTTTCCCTTCACCTACCAGTGGGCTCACCACCTAGATCGATGATTTGGTCGATGACTGTAGGCCTATCCAGGTGACTGGACACTTAAAAGACTTTGTAAGGATTTATTTTTAGGCATAGCCTACTTAGATTTTTTTTGAATGCCGCCTTTGTCCTGAGTGAATTCTGAATCAAGACCAGACTGCGTTACTGCCACCCTTGTTGAGTCACTAGCCAACTGCACTTTTTGCACCATGGGATTTACAGTATGGACACGGGAGTAAGAACGCCTTTTTACTGATCTATGTTTTTATTGCTATTTGTAACATCACAACAAATAAACATTCAAACTTTTGAAACAATATCCATACTCTGCCTTGCATCTCTCGTGTGTGTGTGTGTGTGTGTGTGTGTGTGTGTGTGTGTGTGTGTGTGTGTGTGTGTGTGTGTGTGTGTGTGTGTGTGTGTGTGTGTGTGTGTGTGCGTGCGTGCGTGCTCTTGGCCGCAAACTGTTAAACTCACACGGCTTGGAGGGGTGCTTACATAAATTTCAACTGACTACAGTCTTCAACTGTGTGACGCTATGAATGTTTGTCTGTGGGGGAGGGGGTGATTAAACCCCTACACGCACACAAAAGAGCTCGTGGTGTGACAGGTTATCCAGCCTCCGAAGAAGGAGTCATAGTTCACAAGTGTCCACAAGCACTAATAATAATAATAATATATTTTTTTTTAAAAACGTCTTTTTTATTTAATTTAATTGTAGGTAGGCCTATGCAAACTGGATTGGGAGATGGTGAATGAAAGACAGAAAAAAGTCGAGTTTAAATTCACATGGTGGTCTTGTTTAGGGCTCACACTTGTGTTATTATCAAATGCCCTATCAAATGCCCAATGCTAAATAAAACGTGCAATTTGCTGACTGTATTTCTACTACTACTAAAACTGGGGGACCGACAAGCACGGAAGCACAAACACAGGCAGACGCCTGGAGGGGCGCTTACATAGATGTCAACTAACTACAGTCTTCAACTGTGTGACGGAGTGAATGTTTGTCTGTGGGGGAGGGGGTGATTAAACCCCCACACGCACACAAAAGAGCTCTCTCTCTCTCCAACAACACAAGAGGGAGTATTCGCATTGGACGCACTTGTTTAGTCCCTCACAATGTGTAGGGCCTATGCTTGGTTGCCATATTAAAATCAGGTTTTAAGAAGAGCACACACAATCGAATCGAAAGTAGCCTATAGCCAAATATTTTAATTAAATTCGGGCGGTTGGTTGAATCATTCAACTAGCCTAATTAAAAATAGCCTATATAGTAGCCTATATAGGCTTACCACCAACAACAATTATGAAATAATGAAAACAAATTATACTATGTAGCCGCCTTAACAATAGAAGTAATTAGGCCTATTAATGAATTCGTTTGCCAAAAAAAATAGGCCTAAGCAAAAAAAAAAAAAAAATTTCACACTTATCTTAACACTTATCATACTGTCACAGGTGGGGGGTGCGCGTTTGACAGCGGCACCCCCACTTAATACCAACTACCCCGAGGAGCATTGTACACATCAGGAAACACCAAGACAACAAAGTCATTTAAATCAAGTATTTATTTTCTATTTGGAGACATAGTTCTGTATGCATGTGTGTGTGTGTGTGTGTGCGCGTGTGTGTGGATGTGTAACCAGTTCTCTGTCCGCGGGGTCCAATGGTCCAATGTCTCTGATCAGCACCTCAAACCTCTCACTCGGTCCGTGCGCATCGTAGCCTCCGACAGGTTGGCTCGTCTGGGCACGCGGAGGCGGATCAGCTGGTGGAGATAGGAGAAGGGTAAACAGGCTTCCAGTCTCTGAATTCGTATGAATAACGCACAGGGGGATGCTAACTCCCATCACCAATTGTGAATAAAATATGCCTACACAGCACGAGTAACTAAGCTACTTATTTAAAGGAGCACACGTGAGCAGCACAGCAACCAACACAGCACACATAAAACGATGGTGTAGGGGTGGCCATCCTCGCTGCGCAAAAAGTCTTTTCCGATCGTGCATTCGCTGGGTCCGGGAGTGAGAGAGTGAGTGAGTGACAGACAGAGCGGGCCAGGGGCAGCGCACACAGCGGGGAGGAGGCTTCAAGGTGAAGGCTATGGTGACCAGGCGTGGCACTTAACTTCGGTGAGCGTCCTCCACCACCAGCTTTCCAACGCAACCTCTTCGTGACTCTGGCCGCAAACCTCGTTCAGGCAATATGCCGTCCGCGCCATTCGTAGTCGTCTGTTGCTTGTGTCGTCCAAAGGACCGAACGCGTGCCCCATCTTCTCCTGGCCCCATCCGGATACCGGCGTGCAGCTCACCCCCCTCCCAAGGCTGCCCCCCGGCCGCGGTAGTCTCTCCGACCCTTCTCTTGTGCGGTAGCTGTGCGTCTCGTCCTCCTCCGGATCCTCCTCGCCATCTTGCCACCTGCATTCAAAAAGCCCATACCCACCCCGTACACCCAATCACCTTTCTCCCTCTTCCCATTGGCACCTGCAAACATTTGCAATCAGTGAGAATAACAGTTAGTCCAAGTTTGTCACCCCCGTGACAATACGACTGCTGTGTTTTTTTTTTTTTTTAAAGGCAGTGCACAGCCTTTTGTGACACGTCGTGGTGTGACAGGTTATCCAGCCTCCAAAGAAGCGGTCATAAGTGTTCACAATCCGTTCCTGGCATGAATGCAGAATAATAAAAACAAAACACCGTCGACTGGCGGTCTTGTTTAGGGCTCGCGCGTGTGTTATTATCAAATGCCCAATGTTACGTGCAACACAATGTCGTCGCCAAATTTAAAATTCGATCTCTCTCATGCTGGCGTTACGGGACACACTTAATTACAATGGTGTTCCTGTCTGATTGAGTCGGTTTTAATTGTCTTTACCGGTTCAAATTGTAGTAGGTATGCAAACTCTGTATCCTGAGGATACCCGTTCCTGGCTTGAATAGTGCTGAAATAAGTTAGAGACGGATTGGGAGACGGTGAATGCAAGACAGAAAAAAAGTCGAGTTTAAATTCACATTGTGGTCTTGTTTAGGGCTCACACTTGTGTTATTATCAAATGCCCTATCAAATGC
>NC_085866.1:1276558-1286558 GCF_034702125.1 Engraulis encrasicolus
TGACTGCTTTGGCAACATGAGTGTATTCATATTCGTCATGCCAATAAAGCTCTTTGAATTGAATTGAATTGAATTGAGAGAGAGAGAGAGGTGCCGCAGCTCAACCTTTGGGCCCAGGCCCAACACCTCACTAGGCCACAGAACTAGGGGAAATAAAGAACATTCTCCAACTGCTATGCAAGAAACTGCTGGGTGACAGGTAATCCACATCCCAATGCCACTGTCCCTGAACACCTCCCACCCACCACCACACAACCACACTCCAACACACGCACACTCTCTCCTACATCCCCAACATGCTCGCCTGCACAGGCACGCACCCGCGCACACACACACACACGCACTCACACACACACACACACACATGCACGCACTCACGCACGCACGCACGCACGCACGCACACACATACACAGACACACACACTCTCTCGCTCTGTCTTTTTATTACACAGGCACTAGGGTGACCAGCTGTCCGGACTTCGGCCGGACAACCCCGCCCCTTAACTTTCTAACCTAGCGTCCTCGCGCGCACCCATTGCTTCGACTTGCCGAATCCCCGCCTCCGTGGAGAAAACAGTGAAGTTGGCATTCTAAACTGTAGGCAGAAATCAGGGAACAGCGCTGCCATCTTACCTCAGACAACTCAGCTGCCAACAACAGTTTTACTTGTAAAACAATATTTTTGGGGGGAAGGATTTTCGCATTGCATTACCTCACTCCGATAAAGGAGTCATCACCACTAACTTAATATTGTATCAGACGGCAGGTTACGATAGACAAATCCTTCCGTTGTTGTCTGTGTAGGCTATTTCATTTTTTTTTTTTAAATGTATTTTGGGTAGTCGTGCATTCGTAGGCCTAATAGCCAACCATTAATTTGATTTACTTTATTCAAAGTTGGTCAGAATAGCCTATTATCAGCGGTGTTTTAAGGGAGGCAAACCGCTTTTGTCAACCTTTTTTTCATGCAGACGCTGGATAACCAACAACACGAGCTCAAAATACAGACAGCGCCCGTGCAGAAAGACGTTTCTTTGCCCTGTTTGTAAAGTTGTGAGAACCCTCGTATCGTTGTAAAGGCATTTAGCGGACAAACTTAATTGCACTAGGCCAATGCGTTGCCAACAGTGCAGGAAAAAATAGGAAACGACAGTAGGCAATAATATAGTTGCCTTATTTAACTTTCATACAGTCAGTTAATGAACTTCATATATGGCTATTGCACGGAGATTTCCCCGACACAAGGCGACAGCAATACAGTTAATTCGCTGGGCGAGAGGTTATATCTGGAGTAACATGGCGGCCGCAGATATCGGAAACGCGACCGACTATCAAGGTCTAGTTTGCGTCGATGACGTTGCCTCGCAGCTCGAGGCCATAATCAAAAGGCTAGGAGGAAAGGAAAGACAAAGAGAGGGACACACGGATGTCGTGAATAGGTCGTAAAAACGGACCGATGGCCACCCTAACAGGCACACGCATACAGAACACATCCATGCACACACATGCACACACAACACACACATGTACACACCCACACACTAACACACACATGCATACACACTGTACATGCCCGCACAAATACACTCTCTCTCTCTCTCTCTCTCTCTCTCTCTCTCTCTCTCTCTCTCACACACAGGCACACGCACGCACAAAACAAACACACAGGCACAGGCACGTGCTCACACCCACGTATGCACACGCACTCAGACACAGACACACACACACACACAATACACATTACGGGACAGGACTACACCAGACGGCAGATGGACAGTGGACACACCGACAGCCCCCCCAATCTTCAAAAGGGGGCAACCAGCCGCCCATGCCCGTTGAAAAGGGCCACAATCACCTCTACAGGAACATCTCCCCAGATGAACAGGCCCCGCAGCTCATCCTTTGGGCCCAGGCCCAACACCTCACCAGGCCACAGAACTGAAGGAAACAAAGAACATTCCCCAACTGCTATGCAAGAAACTGCTGGGTGAGAGGTAATCCACATCCCAAACGTCACCGGCCCTGAATCCCCCCCACCCCCTAGCCACCACCACAAAACCACACCCCAACACACACGCACACATACACACTCTAACTCTCTCCACTCTACATCGTCTACAGACATATGCGCACATACACAAACAACCCCCCCCCTTCCACACACACACACCCACGGTCACACACACAAACACACACGATTCTTGTCTCTCTCACTCACCCACTCACCCACCCACTCACTCACCCACTCACTCACTCACTCACTCACTCACTCACTCACTCACTCACACACTCACACACTCACACACACACGCGCACACACACACACACACACACACACACACACACACACACACACACACACACACACACTACAGACATGCGCACACACTCTCTACCCCAACTCTCACCCCCACCCCCAAATATACAGCACAGAGTCATACAGCGCATGAAAAAAAAACATACCCCGACTCCAACTCTGGAACTACACCCCAACTCTCTACAGAAGGAGGTCTGTTCTATTGTTTTTATATTGTTTTTACACACACTGTTTACTACCTTAGATCTAAATTTTCTTAACTTCTGTCCATACATTTGGTCCAACTCTTTAAAACAATACAATAATAATGAGCACATTACATATTAGTTGCTGGAACATTCAAGGACTCTACTCCTCTACTTTTGGCATTAAGAGTATCCAGCCAGAGTTTCTGGAAAATATTGAAAATGTTGACATTCTTATCCTTACCGAAACATGGTGTCGCACTGACATACTAACCCACTGTCCCAAAGGGTACCACGAAATTGTAATCCCTTCACTTAAAAACAAAAATGTAAACCATGGTAGAGACTCTGGAGGAATTTTGGTGTGGTACAGAGAAAGATTGGCCAATCACATTTCAATCACCCAAACTGGAAAATCACACTGTTGGGTTGAATTAAAAAGTAACAGTGGGATGCTAACAAACAACCTGTACCTGTGTGCCATATATATCCCCCCAATTGACTCCCCATATTATGAAGAAGAATATATGAACAACCTGTACACAGACATCAGCCATTTCCAGGCCCAGGGAAATGTGCTGCTGTGTGGGGACCTTAACGCCCGAACTGGCAGCGAAATTGACTTCCTTGACACACAAGGTAATATCCATGTGTTTGGGCAAAATCACTTGCACCTCTCACCAAACCTGCTCCAGAGAAACAGTCCTGACCATGTCATCAACAAGAATGGAAAGAAATTAGTGCACCTCTGTCGAACCTTAGGTCTGTATATGCTTAATGGCAGGATCAGAGGTGACTCTTTAGGGAGGTTTACATGTTGTTCACCCCTTGGAGCTAGTGTAGTTGATTACGCAGTCACTGACCTGGACCCCAACTCCTTCAGGGCATTCACTGTCAGGCAGCAAACTCCACTCACAGATCATAACCAAATTAATGTCTTTCTCAAAATTGCGCATCAACCCCACACGGAACCAATCAGGTTAATTAAGATCAACAAACCATACAAATGGACCAAAGACAGTCCTGAAAAATTTCTGAATGCTCTAAATTCTGCCAAATTAAAAAGAACTATTGAGTGCTATAACTCAAAAGTTTTCGAAATCAGTGAAGAAGGTGTCAACAATGCCACCGAGGAGCTGAACAAGATATTCCTCAAAGCAGCACATACAGCAGGCATGAAAAAAAGTAACAAAAAGCGAGTGAAGAATAAAATTGAAGAAGTATGGTTTGACAATGAATGCAAACAAATTAGGAAAAAATTGAGGCTACTGTCAAATCTGAAACATCACCACCCTGATGACGCAAATTTTAGAAAGGACTATCACGGCACACTTAAACATTACAAATGGCTGCTGAGAAAGAAAAAACAAAACTACACCAACACAACCCTTGATTAAATTGAAGAATCTTTAAATACTAATCAATTCTGGGAGGTGTGGAATGGTTTGAGTAAAACAAAGTCCCCAGACTTACCAATACAAGATGGTGAAATCTGGAAAGCACATTTTGAAACCCTGTTCAAAGAGATCCCTCCCCATGAACTACATTCAAATTACAACACAATCAGAGAAAAGTTAATATCCTTTGAAAGCACAATTAAAGATAGCCAAAATCCTCTAGACTTCCCAATAACTGAATTTGAACTTGAATGCAAAATTAAACATCTAAAAGCGAATAAATCTTGCGGCCCTGATAACATTAGAGGAGAAATGATTAAAAACAGCACCCCTGAGCTGCAAAGGGCCACACTCAAACTATTCAACACCATCCTAACCTCTGGCTGCTATCCTGATATCTGGAGCAAAGGGTATATCACACCCATACATAAAAACGGAGATAAATTGGACCCCAATAATTTCAGAGGCATTTGCGTTAACAGTAGTCTAGGGAAGGTGTTTAGCAGCATCCTTAATGACCGGATTGCAGCCTTCCTTAAAGAGCACAATGTCCTCAGCAAAAGCCAAATAGGCTTCCTCCCAAACTTCCGCACTACGGACCACATTTACACCCTACACACCCTAATCACTAAACATGTACACCAAACAAAAAGAGGGAAAATATTTGCTTGTTTTGTAGACTTTCAAAAAGCTTTTGACTCAATTTGGCACGAAGGATTATATTATAAACTTTTACAAAGTGGTGAAGGGGGTAAAGTATATCAATTAATAAAGGAAATGTATTCCAAAAACAAAAATTCAGTGAAAATTGGCAATAATAGCACTGAGTCCTTCCCCCAGCATAGAGGAGTGAGACAGGGCTGCAACCTCAGTCCAACGCTGTTTAATATATATATATTAATGAACTGGCAATGCAGCTGGAACAGTGTACAGCCCCTGGCCTCACCCTACTGGACAAAGAAGTCAAATGTCTTCTCTATGCAGACGACTTGGTGCTGTTGTCCCCTACTCCAGAGGGACTACAACAACAACTAAACCTATTAGAAAGTTACTGTCAGAACTGGGCCCTGACAGTAAACCTAAAAAAGACCAATATTATGGTATTCCAAAAGAAGCCCAGATGTCAGGAAGCCAGATATCACTTCAATCTAGGTAGCACCAGCCTAGATCACACAATGAAGTACACCTACCTTGGCCTACCCATTACTCCATCAGGCAGTTTCTGCCTGGCAGTGAATGCCCTAAAAGACAAAGCTCGCAGAGCTCTATATGCAATTAGAAGAAAATTTTGGAACATAGACATACCAATCAGGATATGGTGCAAAATATTTGACTGTGTAATTCAGCCTATTGCGCTGTACGGAAGTGAGATATGGGGTCCACTCAGTGAACACAGCTACACTAGATGGGACAAGCATCCTATAGAAACCCTCCATGCAGAATTCTGTAGACTAATCCTAAAAATTCAAAAGAAGACACCAACAAATGCATGTAGGGCAGAATTGGGAAGATATCCATTGACAATCAACATACAAAAGAGAGCTCTAAAATTCTGGATGCACCTCCAAACAAGTCCCACAGACACGCTGCATTTTGAGGCAGCAAAATCCCAAGCTCTGAACCCCGAAAAGAGTCACCTATGTCAGCTTGTACTGAGACTAACCGACCCCCACCTAACACATACTGACATCTCTCAGACAAGCACTGCTTCCAAACTAAATGTAAACAAAATTATACAAAACTCCAAAGATAAATATCTGGACCATTGGCAAAATGAAACCAAAACCCAAAGCAAATTAGAATGTTATAGGACTATCAAAACAAATTATGAACTGGAAGAATATCTCTTTACTGTCAGAGATATAAAGCAGCGGCAGATCCTGACCAAATACAGACTCAGTGACCACAGCCTTGCTCTCGAAAAAGGCAGACGACGACAATCATGGCTGCCAAGAGAGCAAAGGATATGTGCTCACTGCACGACAGGCGAGGTCGAGACAGAGGCGCACTTCCTTCTCCAATGCGACAAATATTCAAAAATTAGAGAAGCGCACTTTAATAAATTTAACCAAGTAATCCCGGGTTTCCCGGATCTGAATACAGATGAGTCATTATCTATCCTACTGGGACAACAAGGGCAGACAGCAACGCTTGCTGCCAAATATGTCAGTGCATGCCATAGACAGAGGGACATTGAATAGACACCACAAAAGCCACTACCCCCCAACCCACACACACACACACACACACACACACTATGCACACCCACACACACACACACCCACACACACACACACACGTTTCTGTTTGCTTTCTTTTCTTGCTGATATTATTAATGCAATTGCAAGCATTCATTTGTGTGTTTGTTTTAACACTTATTTCATCCAATGTATAGCAATGTATCTTCAACCAATGCTTTGGCAATACAAAATATTTTTGTCATGCTAATAAAGCTTCTATGAATTGAATTGAATTGAATTGAGAGGAGAGTACCAGTGGTGAGGAGAGAGAGAGAGAGAGAGAGAGAGAGAGAGAGAGAGAGAGAGAGAGAGAGAGAGAGAGAGAGAGAGAGAGAGAGAGAGAGAGAGAGAGAGAGTACCAGTGGTAAACGAGTGTTAGAGAAGAGGCCTGGCCTACACAGTGTGGCTCCACCAAAAGGTAAGATCACTCACATTAATATTCAAACATTAATTACATTCATAAACTTTCAATTATTACTACTATTTTATTTAGGCTACATGTGGTTGGAGCACCTTTGGCTTCGATTACAGTGCACATCTGGTGTTGCAGAAGTTCAATAAAGTTATGTGTGTTTTGTGTTTTGTGTTTTGTGGTTGTCTTGTATTTTGTGCATTATTTGTCTGTTGTGCTTTTGTAGCTGTATCAGATGTACTATAAATGGCATGGAAGATAATAGATATTCTATACAATTTATGCAATGTCTGGGATTACAGGGATTATGTTTTGCCCAAAACGTAATCCTGCCCTGAAATAATTGTTCAAAAAGTAAAAAAAAAAAAATAATAATAAAAAAAAAAACATTTGAAGTGTGCAGACTGTAATGTACTGTATGTGTACTGTCTATGTCTAACTGTTTATGTCCACACCTAAAGTCTATGTCTATATCTGCATGGGAAAGTAAGAAATGTAATTTTAATTCTTTGTATGACCAGTGCATGTGAAAAAATTGTCAATAAAACCGACTTGACTTGACTTGACTTGATTTGACTTGACTTGACTTGACTTGACTTGACTTGACTTGACTTGACTTGACTTGACTTGATTTGACTTGACTTGACTTGACTCACTCCAAAACTACAATCAGCCTTTGTCCTGCACCTTTTCCTGGGATGTGCACAATCTCCACCTTCTACGTCAAGTCATACATAAAATACAAGGACATTATCAAGCTGTTAGACTTTTTTTCCACTTCATAACATTATAGGTGAGACATTTTTATTGTTACATCATTGACACTTCACTGCTCAGGCCTTGGGGACAAACTTCACAAACAGCTCTGACTTCATGACTTTATTGCGTTATATAATTTTCCATACAAATACAAACATACATAGTATATTGGGATGGCCCACGTAATTTAATAGACATATACACAGCGATAGACAGTAAATATGCATGAATTAAATGATAGAGAAAGGTAAGATGAATATTGAAATAAAAATAATAATATAATAAATGATAGTGAACACCCCCCCCACACACACACAATAAAGATGTATAAAAATCAAAATCAAAATCGGTTATCTACGTATATGTATAAGGTTTACTAACTACATTTATATTTATATCATCAATGTACACAGAATCCAATGGACACACTTCACGTCTATTTTATAGAAATATCCACGATATCGCCCAAACAGTGATCACATCCACCTTGAATTCCTCACTGTCATCCGACACCGTCCCCTCCACCTTCAAACAAGCAAGCGTAACAACACTACTGAAGATCCCTACGCTGAAGAAAACCAACTATCCATCTCAACGCTTCCCTTCCTATGCGAGACACTGGAAAGGGCAGTTGCAAAACATGTGCCCCAAGGAATACAGCAGGGCTACAGCGGAAGTGATGTAAATAATTTGAATGCAAAAGGGGCAATACGTTGAATCTGCAAATAACAAGCTTGTGTATGATTTTACAGACAAGTCTGTCTCATTGAAATTATTCAAATATCCTATAATCCAAATGTACAAACATGCATTTAAGAACAACAATGTATCAGCAATATGCATTTAAGAACAACAATGTATCAGCAATATGCATTTAAGAACAACAATGTAACAGTAATGTGACATTTAAGAACAGCAATGGAACAGTAATGTGACATTTAAACTCTTCATGACATATGACCACATGCGCAACATTGCCACACACACACAGACGCACATATGCACGCACGCACGCATGCACACACACACTAGTGGTGTCAACAATGATGGATTCGGCGATGCAATCCAATGCGGGGCATGGACGATCCAGAATGAATCCGGCAAGTTCCAAAATCGATCTTGCAATTTTTTTAAGTTTCAATTACTTCCATGGATATTTTGGGAGCAAATTAATGTTAAATTAAATAAAAGCACTTCAAAACATTGCAAGACTGACACAGACTGATACAGGACACAGCCAATAAATTGTTGCTCAGTATCTGACTACCTGTATTGCTTCATCATGCCTGATTAAACACTTGCTTTGCTTTCAGTAGAAATGTAATGCATTGCAATCCATTGTAGAATCGAATCGGATCAGATCGGATCGCATCAAATCGTGATCGAATTGGATCGTGAGGGCAGTGCCGATCCACACCACTAACACACACACAGTACACTCTAAAAAGTTGTGTTGGTTTCAGACACTGTATTCAGCCTCCTCCACATCATTGGGGTCTTCAGCCTCCCCCACATCATCATAGACGTCTTCAGCCTCCTCCACAACATCATAGACGTCTTCAGCCTCCTCCACAACATCATTGGGGTCTTCATCTCCACTCTGCTTCCTCTTTCTGCACTGATGTCCAGAAGTCTGCTGTCCTCTTCTGCTCCTCAGGTTGACCCAGATCACAGCAGCCACCAGCCCTAGCAGCACAGCGCCCAGCACTGACCCGTACGCCCTGTAGAACGGAGAGTCCACTCCAAACGGATCCTTGTACACTAGGCGGATGTTTCCTTCATAGCAAGCCATTACTTCGAAAATAGTCCCATCACCCTGAAACACTCTCCATGTGTACACTGCGCTGTCCTCTTCTCTAAGGTTAGAGATGTCAAGAGAGTAACTGCGTCGGTTCACACTCACTCTGCCCCTGAGCTCCTCAGGCACGTCTACAAAGTCCACATCATCATCAGAGTCTACAATGAGTTCCTCTGACTGGAGGGCTTTCTTGCGATACCAATGCACGCTTGATTGAGTGCCGTTGAAAGCCAAAGGCATAGAGACACTATCCCCTTGAGAAAACATCACATCGGTAGGCAACGACTTGGGACACACATACAGAAACATCTTTATATGTGACCCACTAAAACATTCGTACCTCCCAGAGTGTTGCTGGGACACAGAGGAAATGATGAGGGAATAGTCTCCAGACTGGCTGCCGTTCAGCATGTACATCCCTTCCTGTCCCCGTGTCTGATTGAAGTTGATGTGAACTTGTCCTTTGGGCGTGGACCACCTTTTGACCTTCTGAGTGATCTTCACAAAGCATGGCAGAGTAAGGATTTCCTCCTCATGGGCAAAGATATATATAAAGTGAGTACTACGCCGTCTACTCATACTCTGGCATTGGGCCTCTCTCCATGTTGTACAGTACAAATCTTCCTTTACTGTATCTCCTTGCATGGTGACCTGAGAGCTGTTGAGGTCCAGCTGCAGTCTGCCCTTCAGATCCTCCACGAGGGGCTCCAGAGAGGAGCTCGTGTCCAGGACCAGAACATAGGAACCTCTTCTCCATCTGTACACCTGCAGACTGGTGCCGTTCTCCAAAGTCCCTTTCAGTTTACACATTATTTCTCTTCTGTTGATGTGGCTGACAGCAGTTTTACTAGAACGAGTCCTTTCTGAATTTCCGACAAAACCGGACGTGTCC
>NC_085866.1:1294058-1301558 GCF_034702125.1 Engraulis encrasicolus
GTATTATGCAACTCTTCTCTACTATATCTATTCTCTCATTAGCCTGAGAACTATTATTGGCATGCTGTGAAGTAGATGTGCATGTGTGTGTGTGTGTGTGTGTGTGTGTGTGTGAGAGAGAGAGAGAGAGAGAGAGAGAGAGAGAGAGAGAGAGAGAGAGAGAGAGAGAGAGAGAGAGAGAGACAAGGAGAGAGAGAGAGAGAGAGAGAGAGAGAGAGAGAGAGAGAGAGATAGTCTAAGAGGATGTGAGGGTCATAACTATCTAAGACAGACAGGTAGAAATACAGACAGACAAACAGGCAGACAGACAGACAGACAGACAGACAAACAGACAGACAGAGAGTAAGACAGACAGGCAAGCAGACAGACAGACAGACAGGCAGTAAGACAGACAGACAAACATGCAGACAGAGTAAGACAGACAGACAGACAGACAAAGAGACAGACAGAGAGTAAGACAGACAGGCAAGCAGACAGACAGACAGACAGGCAGTATGAGGGTAGTACCATGGTTACAGACGAGTATGTGGAAAATATGAGGTGTGCTATCTATACACATGCACGCACGCACGCACGCACGCACATGGTGTGAACCCCTCAGCCAAGAATAGAGTTTCTTCTCAGCCAGAAAGAGAGAGAGAGAGAGAGAGAGAGAGAGAGAGAGAGAGAGAGAGAGAGAGAGAGGCATGTGAGAGATCACTTATGGAATCATTTCACACCAACCTATTGAGTACGGGCCCCTTTCCTATGTGTGTGTGTGTGTGTGTGTGTGTGTGTGTGTGTGTGTGTGTGTGTGTGTGTGTGTGTGTGTGTGTGTGTGTGTGTGTGTGTGTGTGTGTGTGTTTGTGTGTATGTGTGTGTGTGTGTGTGTGTGTGTGTGTGTGCTTGTGTATGTGTGCGTGTGTGTGTGTGCTTGTGTATGTGTGCGTGTGTGTGTGTGTGTGTGTGTGTGTGCTTGTGTATGTGTGCGTGTGTGTGTGTGTGTGTGTGTGCTTGTGTATGTGTGTGATTCCTCATCCTGTGAGAAGAGGACATGAATAGTATGTGTGATATATGCACGGGGCTGGACTGAGGGAGAAATGGGGCCCGGGCACTTTTGGCTTAAAGGGGTAATTAGCGACGCAGAACTGACTCACCAGTTGGCCCCGCACCCTCGTGGGCCCCTATTTCCAGATATGTAAAAAAAAAAAAAAAATAGAAGTAGGGTGTGGGGCCCACCAGGAAATGCCCGCTATGCCAGATAGCCAAGTCCAGCCCTTCAATTCAGCATGCAGCTTCTGACTACTCTGTCTGTCCTACAGTGCATACCACTGACATGTATAGGCTACTAAATGGACAGCAGGCCTCCACTCTATTCCAATCCCACTGTTTTGAAGCGTCCCGATTGACCTGTGAGAATACTTTCCGACCCGAATGATTCCACAAGTGACCTCTCCCATGCCCCCCCCCCCCCCCCCCCTCTCTCTCTCTCTCTCTCTCTCTCTCTCTCATGCCAAGCGTACCTTAGCAACGCTGAGGACAAGCACTGATAGGCCGTCACCGCCGGCTCGTTGTGTTTGACTGTCAATCAAAATAATTCTAAAACAGTTCTAACTGTCAACAAACCCAACTAGCAATGCTCATTAGCCATTTAAACAGCTTAATAAAACTCTAAAATAAAGGGTCAGGCCGAAAAAAAAAATTGGGTTGTTTGAAAGAAAACAGATCTGTAACTAACAAACTAACCAAACAGCGCAAAGTAACAACATCTCAACTGCCCTTTGTCTGTTGTATTCACATTCTGAGGTTCATCTTAGAACATCTGTCCTGTCTGTTCTTTCTTCTAAGGTTCTAGAACATCTGTTCTGTCTGTTCTGTCTTCTAAGGTTCTAGAACATCTGTCCTGTCTGTTCTTTCTTCTAAGGTTCTAGAACATCTGTTCTGTCTGTTCTGTCTTCTAAGGTTCTGTCACTACCATCTGCCCCCTCTGTCTGTTTTGTGTTCTAAAGTTCTAGAACATATGTTCCCTGTCTGTTCTGTATTCTAAGGTTCTGGAATGTCAGTCCAGTGTGGCTGTATGTTCCAAAATTCTAAGTGTCTGGGTACGGCTAGTGTAGACTACACACCTCTGCTGTGCTGTGTTTGGCTACTCTGTGGTGCGTTTCCCGACAACATCGCTATGCTAACTAAGTTTTACTTAGTTGCAATGCCGTTTCCCATTGGGAAAGCTAACAAGTTGCTAACTGGTGATGGTACTGGTGGTGTGCTCATCTGCTGTACTGGGCTCGTTTAGTCTGGTCTAGACTACTTACCACTGCTCTGCTGTTCTGTACTGGGCTCGTTTACTCTGGTCTAGACTACATACCACTGCTCTGCTGTACTGGGCTCGTTTAGTCTGGTCTAGATTACATACCACTGCTCTGCTCTGCTGTGCTGTACTGGGCTCGTTTAGTCTGGTCTAGACTACATACCACTGCTCTGCTCTGCTGTGCTGGGCTCGTTTAGTCTGGTCTAGACTACATACCACTGCTCTGCTGTGCTGTACTGGGCTCGTTTAGTCTGGTCTAGACTACATACCACTGCTCTGCTCTGCTGTGCTGGGCTCGTTTAGTCTGGTCTAGACTACATACCACTGCTCTGCTGTGCTGTACTGGGCTCGTTTAGTCTGGTCTAGACTACATACCACTGCTCTGCTCTGCTGTACTGGGCTCGTTTAGTCTGGTCTGCTGTGCTGTACTGGGCTGCAGTTAGCTGCTGTTACTGTAACTTGCTGACTGGACTGCACCACACTGAACAGAGCTCTCTGGCAAACTCTTTTCCGCACGGACACAGGCACGCACGCACGCAGGCACAGAGGCACGGAGGCACAAAGGCACACGCACGCACGCACGCACGCACGCACGCACGCACGCACGCACGCACGCACGCACGCACGCACGCACGCACGCACACACACACACACACACACACACACACACACACACACACACACACACACCCCAAAACACACCCTTCAGCAGAGTGGCATGGTGGTAACGTGAGCTGCTCTTGCACGGCAACCCCTGACTGCTGCCTAGCGACGGAAACACACTCACACACACACGCACGCACGCACGCACGCACGCATGCACGCACGCATGCACGCACGCATACACACACATACTGTACACACACAGACACACACACACATACTACATTCAACTATGACATCAACGCTACGGAATACCTCTCTCCTTCCTCTCTCTTTACTCTCTCTCTCCTCTCTCTCTCTTTCTCTTTCTCTCTCTCTCTCTCTCTCTCTCTCTCTCTCTCTCTCTCTCTCTCTCTCTCTCTCCCTCTCCCTCTCCCTGGCACACACATATACACTTTAAAGTAGAATGGAAAAAGGCAGACAGACATACAAACACACACACACACACACACACACACACACACACACACACACACACACACACACACACACACACACACACACACACACACACACACACACACACACACACCTGCATTATTGTTTATCAAGCTGGTCCCAGGCCAACAAGTCTTAAAATCCATTGATTCACTATACAAGCAGGCCCTGAAGGTCCTAGATAAAATATCTTTTCAGTACCACCATTGTCCTATACTGAGCAAGTATAATATGCTCAGCCTTGAAAACATCATACAATTTCCTGATCTGCGGCTAATCCATAAAATGATTCACAATGCAGCACCCCCACCCCTAAGAACATTTGTTCAACCCTGCTCTGAATTGATGAGCAGAACGTCAAGATCCACCATTAGGGGTGATTGTAGTCTCCCAATCCGACGAACTGCTTTTGCTCAGTCAGCCTTCTCCTTCAGGGCAACCAAAACATGGAATAGTCTACCCAGTAACTTAAAAAGTATTACTGATTATCAGGCCTTCTCAAGGGGTGTGAAAAAATGGATATTAACCAACCAGTCTTGTCAACATTAATCATATGTTTTTTTAAAATATGATTCACACTGCATGCCATTTTAATGTGTGTGTGTGTGTGTGTGTGTGTGTGTGTGTGTGTGTGTGTGTGTGTGTGTGTGTGTGTGTGTGTGTGTGTGTGTGTGTGTGTGTGTGTGTGTGTATGTTTGACCCATGGCCTATGATGTGCTTACTTGTTTATATCTTGTTTATGTTATTGTATTTTAAATTTTTTTACCTGTCCAGGGACTGCAGATGGAAATTAGTGCATGGTCCCTGTTGAACTAAACCAACTAAACTAAACTAAACTAAACTAAACTAAACTAAACTAAACACACACACACACACACACACACACACACACACACACACACACACACACACACACACACACACACACACACACACACACACACACACACACACACACACACACACACACACACAGAAAATACGGACGTGCCCAAGGACGCAGGAGCTCATTTTGACCAGGAGGTGCTGTGGTCGTCGGAGGGTCTGGGAGTCCTCTCCCAGAAAAAAATGTGTTTTTTAGATGCAATTTCCTGCATTCTAATCAATTTTAGGATGACGAATGGCGAATCCCATCTGACTAACTTCTTCATGTTTTATGTAGCCTAACCAAGGATGACTAGATTTTACCTTTTTTTATGTAACATTTCACTTCAAAATAAAAGTTCTTCTTGCGGAAGGGAAACGCGCACCTAATGTGGAGGTGAGGGCGTGTTCAAGAGCAAATCGCGCTGCGTTTCTCTCTTCTCCATGGGCAGTCTACAATGTGTGAAATTAGTAGAAATGCATGACTAGGCTATGCGATGCACTTGTGAGAGGTGACCGGGCTTTCAAACAATTTAGATTTTCTTGCAATTGCGACTGTGTATCTCAAGATGCATACGATCAGGACCCCAGCCCTGTCTCCCCGCACGCGCACAAAAGCACGCACACAGACAGGCATACTGCTTACCGAATGTGATTACACTCTGACGGCCAAAGAGTTTGTGCTGTGATGGGCGAGAGAAGTAGGCTAAGCGCCAAAGCAGCTCGTGCCATTGCTGGCTATTGATACAGGGAGAGTGTAAGCCACCTTTAGTTTGCATTTGACGTAGGCCATATTTAAGACGCACTAAAAGGTGCCGCTAAACGGTGGTCAAATCAGCAGCAAGAGGCAAAAGGAACAAATCGCCACCACTACAAAAGTCCAAAACATCAAACAATAGCACAGCCATTTCACACCGCGGCAATTCAACTTTGGCAACAGTTATGATAGACGCACACCATCGGCTGTGCTACAGATTCACCCCATAGCCAACTCCGAGGCTAAGATAGACTTCACCAGCAATAGGCAAGACCTAGCCTACCAATATGCTACTACGAATCCAATCTCCACCGCAAGAAACAAAAGTCACTTCTTACCTGACACGACGCACAATTTTGGTGACATACCCTTCTCCCGTCGCACTTTAAATTAACCTAATTCCTTGCTTAGTTGGTCCGTTTTTGATCACCAAAGTGACGAGACTTCTCTTCACAACAAGTTAGCTCCTCCAATGGGTTTAAGACCGTGTGTTGATGTATGCCCAATCAAACATGTCGCTGTTAATACCACTTTAGTTTTATTACTACCTTGACACCACAAGCTAACAAAACAAACGTATCTCCCGCGTCACTGGCTACTGTTCTACACCACTGTTCCGGTCTGGTTGGGGTCTAAAAGTTTATCACTCATTTAAAACCAAAATTGCATTCACATTTCAAATTACTTATATGTATTAAAAAAGTAGAAAATATTCATATTTTGTGTTTTTATTTTAGAATAATAATGAGGAAAAAACTATGTCTGAATTTAGGGTAATATACAAGTGATGCAGCTGCGTCTGTTGTCCAGTAGGGGGGGTGCTGCAGCACCCGGAGCACCCCACTTCCTGCGTCCCTGGACGTGCCGTGTATCTCTATTCAGTTGGACTATTGCCGCTGGCATCTGCAGCTCTGCTCAAGGTAGGCTAGTTCATGGCTGATTGCAGCTAGTCTGTGTGGTTTTAGAACTAGCTTTTCAGATAAGCCTGGACGTCCGTGAAGTGGGCTTCGATACAGACATGTCAGGACGGTTAACACTGTATGTCAGCGAGCATGGTATAGCTACTACCTCTGGTTTAACAACAATGTGGCTTTCTATTTACTATATGATTGCAGCAATGAAAAAAGGAAGGAGACGTCCAGGACTGAACAGAGCTGTCACCTGTTGCAGTGCAGTGCACTGACTGACGTGAGTAGTAGATCCTAATTATAGTTTTCGGTGTGGGCAGGCCAAAGCGAATACGGTGCTTTTCAAAGAAAGAGAATGTATTGACATTGGTGTAATGCAATGATAGACCTCCTTGGTGTAATATGATGAGCATAGCCTACTTAAAAATATATTTTGCTGCAACTAAATGGATGTGGCCTATTATTCACTTAGAATAATTTCGAATGTGTTTCTCACCATTTTTTTAGGCTATTTGCTTGGATGTTGCTGAAAGAAAGGAGGCATTCTTCATTGTGCAGCACTACTGTGGGTAAGTCACTGTTTTGTCTGTGTTGCAATAGTTTGACTACCACTAGTGCATCCCTATACACTTAAGCCTTGACCAAATTGAGTTTCATTGCTAGTGATTTGACCTCATTCAATTGGATCCTCATATCAGAAGCATTTTTGTTTTCTGATATTTGTTTTTATTAGCCAACACTTTCTTTACTAGCTAACACTTTCTTATTTAGCCATTTATTTCACAGATGGTCTGACCTGTGTCTTGCAATGTCATCATCATTTTATAATTTTGTAACTAAATGTCGCATGTGTGTTTTTCTTTTCATTCAGAGGCCGAGAGAGTTTTGACGAGGCTTCTGTACCCAGGAGGCGGAGGCAGCAATGCCAGCTTCAATGCGCACAGTCCTTTAAAAGGGACACCCAGCTAAGATTTTATTGCAAATTCTACACAGAATGCACTGCTCTACACATTTGGTTTTGGAAACACTGTGTATTATTGTAAGTGTACACCAGGGGTGGGGAACCTTTTTCATTTGAAGGGCCACTTCAAATTACTCTGAGGGTCCTCCGAGGGCCGTACAATTAACACAAACTAGGATTTCCCCCTGCACTCTAGGCCTATATGGAATGCAGCCACCTTAAAACAGACCTTAACTTCTATATGTCCCCTGAATATAACTTTCATTGTATTGCAAATGTTTCTTTTACAAAATATGGCATATTTCATATGAAGCTGCATAATATTAAAATTGTCTCAGGGGCTGGATAAAATGGCCTCAAGGGCTGCAAACGGCCCTCCAGACATAGGTTCCCCACCCCTGGTTTACACCAATACAGCAAATTCATGGTGACACTACAATGACCTCAGCTATTTGGTTGTTTCTACTGTTTACGTACTGTCACAAAGCAGTCTTACAAACACATTTATTTATCTCTGTATCAACATTGAGGTTCTCATATAACCTTTCCCCATTCTATTCCCAAGTAAAAATGTGCTAGAAACAACTTGAAGGCATAATGCCCTTCACTTTTAACATAGGTC
>NC_085866.1:1334058-1355762 GCF_034702125.1 Engraulis encrasicolus
TTTGCATCTGGTAAAGGGGCCCATTTTGGTGGCCCAGGATATTTAAACCCCCAGGGGTTCAGAGAACGTTTTGAGGGGCCCACAAAACAGGCTTCTTGCGACGAGGAGATAATTTCCACAGAGGGGGAGAATTTAATGTCTGCTTGGGCCTGCTGCTGACGTCTTCCATGTTCCAATATTTTTGGGAGCCATTAATATAAAATAAAACATTTCCTGCAGTAAAACTCGGGGACGGGTTCAAGAAGTTGCCCTGTCTGGGGGACATTCTGAAAAAAAAAAACAACACGTATAAAATGGAAGTTTTTCTTAACAGTTTAAAAACTTTCTTCTGGTAGAAGGTAAAAAATTTTCATCTAATATGAAAAGGAAAAGGGGCCTAGTGGGCCTCTCATTGTTCCATAATAAAAAAACTTGGAAATTGACACACCTCCAGGGGGGCTATTCTATTTAAGGGCACAGTTTACACCACTTTTGCCTGTACGGGGGGGGGCCCTAAAAACTAAGTCTAAACTTTAGCCAACTAAAACCACGATGGTTTTTAGGAATGGTTCTCCCGGGTTTTTCAGGGGAGGGGTAATACTGAGGAAAAATCGTGTGTTGTTGTCTGTTGGTGTGGGATGTATTTGTTTGATGTGGTTTGTGTGGTTGTTTTGGGTGTGGTGTGTGTTGGTGGTTTTGTGTGTGTTTGTGTGTTGTGTGTGTGTGTGTGGTGTGTTGTGTGTGTGAGTGTGGTGTGTGTGTGGTGGGGTTGGTGTGGTTGTGTGGTGTTGTTGTGGTGGTGTGCGCGTGGGCGGGTGGCATGCGTGGGGGGTTGAGTGTTGTGGTTGGTGTGTTGTGTGTGGTTTCGTGGGTGGTGGAGTGTTGGTTGTGTTGGTGTGTGTGTGGTGTGTGTGTGTGTGGTGGTTGGTATGATTGTGTGGTTGTGTTGTGGTGTGTGTATGATAGTGTAACCATTAGGTGAATGGGGGAAGCTGGAAAGCAAGGATTTACCGGTTTTTTAGTAGGGTGAGGGGACCCTTTTTTTTTAGGTGGCGTGGGACGTCTCAGGGGGGAAGTTGAAGGGGGGGGGGAAAAAAAACCCTTACTTTTAGTGTGCGGACGCTTTCAGGGTAGGTGGGGGGGACCCACCCTTTATGTGGCGACGGGGGACGGCTCAGGGTTAGGAGGGGGGGGGGTGGGGGTGGAACCCTTTAGGAGTTGCGGGGGGGGACCAGCTTTTTTCAGGGTAAGGGGTTGACCCTTAAAGGTGGCGCGGGACGCACAGGGGTAAGGGGGGGGCGGGGACCCTTTAGTGAGCAATCGCCTCCAAGGGGTTAGGGGGGGGGACCCTTTTTAGGTTTGCGGGCGGGACGCTCATGGTTATGGGGGGGGGTGGGGAAACCCCCTTTAGTGGCGCACGAACGGGGCCCTCAGGGGCGGGGGCAGGGGAAAAACGGAATAGGCATTTGTTACAAGGGGATAAACCACCGCCCAAGGAGGACAGGAAATCACCTATCTGTTTTCCTGTCCACAACACACTTAAGGACACAACAACCACACACACACACCCCCAAACACCACCACACCCAACACACAACAACCACAACCAACACCACACACACCAACCCCCCCCACCACACACACACCCCCCACCACCAACACCAACACACACACACAACCCCACCCTTCCTCTGATGTGGTGTGTGGTGGTTTTGTGTTGTAATTGAGTGTGTGGTTGGTAGTTTGTTGTGTGAGGTGATGTGTGGTGGTGGTTGTGTGTTGTGGTGTGGTTAGTGATGTCTGTGTAGTGTTCCTCCTGTGTGGTGTCGGCGCGCACCCCCAGAGCACAGGGGGAGGTTTAACAGTGGGTGGTTTGTGTTGTTGTGTGTGGTGTCGGTGTGGTTGGTGTTGTGTGTGTGGTTGTTCTGTTTGTGTGTGTGTTGTGTGTGTTGTGTGGTTGGTTTGGTTGTAATGAGTGTGTGTGTGTTTTGTGTGTGTGGTGTGTGGTTGTGTGTGTGCTTGTATTGTGTGTGTGTCTCCTCTGTGTGTGGTGTTGGCGCGCACACCCCAGAAGCAACAGGGGAGGGTTCCAAGGGTGTTGTGTGTGTAGTGTGTTGTGGTTTTGGGGGGGGGGGGGGGGGGGGGGGGGTGGTGTGCGTGTGTGTGTGCCCGTGTGTGGTGTGTGTTGGTGTGTGTGTGTGTGTGTGTGTGTTGTGTGTGTGTGTTGTGTGTGTGTGTGTGTGTGGTATGAGTGGTGTTTTGTTTGTGTGTGTGTTGGTTGGTGTTGTGTGTGTGTGTGTGTGTGTGTGTATGAGTGTGTGTGTGTTTGTGTGTTGTGTGTGTGTTGTGTGGTGAGTGTGTTGTGGTGGTGTGTGGTGTGTGTGTGTGTGGTGTTGTGTGTGGTTGTGTGGTTGGTGTGTGTGTGATGGTTGTGTTGTTGGTGTGTGCGTGTGCATGTGTGTGTGTGTGCTTATGCATAAGTGAGTGTGTGGCCAGCTGGAATACTGAGTTGCTTAGGGACTGTCAAAAAAGTAGCATCTCTCTCTCTCTCTCTCTCTCTCTCTCTCTCTCTTTCTTTCTCTCTCTCTCTCTCTCTCTCTCTCTCTCTCTCTCTCTCTCACTCTCTCTCTCTCTCACACACACACACTCTCTCTCTCTCTCTCTCTCTCTCTCTCTCTCTCTCTCTCTCTCTTTATCTCTTTCTCTCTTTCTCATTGTCTTTGTCTCCTTTCTTATATACTTTATTGTGTTCATTCAAAGTTCATTCAAGTTCATTCAAGTTCAGAACAATCATTCATTTATAAACACATTTTCAGTTTTTTTTCCCCACTTGTGATTATTTCAAAACAGACATAAAAAACGGTACATAGAAAAAAATAAATAAATCAAATGCCAAACCTCAAATAAGATTAATCTAACACAAAACAGTAAACACTTCAAGTAAGACAGACAAAGGAATAAATGGTTTGGTCCTGGTTTTCATTGTTTAGGCCTATCTGTTTTTTTTTCTTTCTTGGAATCCTCCAGAAAATAGTGGTATGCTATTCTTCATAGAGATGAGACACAACACCTTTCCTTTCTTCATTCTGACTAGCCATCTGTCAATTTCTCCCTGCCTGTATAACTGATGTTGCATCGTGTGTTGCGCGAAGCAAGCGGGAGATTTTCTGCTTGAGCAATTTAGTGCAGGTGAATTAGCGATTGGGTCACTTTACCTGGTTGGTGAAGGGGGTAGCCAGGAATTTGGGGGTAGCCAGTTGCATTCCAGTAGTAATCCAAGTGATTAGTGATCATCCAATAAGATGCTTACGCAAACTATAAGTGGGAGCGTGCTTGCTTTGTTTGACATGCCGTCTCGTCAGGAGAGAGAGACGCCAAGAGTCTCAGTTTCCATTAACTAATCTAAAACTAGTGTTGTTGTTGCTAGCCTACCACTGTATGTCCCTTGTCCTGCTTAGTTAAACGCTGCGCTTGTCGCTTTCATTACTTTCATTACTTTAGTCAAAGCTACGTAGTCCACGCATCCGTATTCCGTATTGCAGCAATGTTTTGAACCCGCGTTTCACGCGCTGTCGCTGTCGCGTATGTCGAGTATGTCGCGTGTGCATTCTGGGAAATGTAGTCTAATTGCTTTCCCTCCTGATTGTGGTACAACCCTGTCGATATAATTGACTGCTTTGCCCAGGTAGAATAATAGCCTACTGCAGTCTTCAGCATCGGTAAATTGTAATTCGTGATTGTCTGAAATAGTCACTAGTTTATTGTTGATCTGTAAGGTAACTTAAAGGGACACTGTGTGAGATTTTTAGTTGTTTATTTTCAGCATTCGTGCTACCCATTCACTAATGTTACCTTTTTCATGAATACTTACCACCACCATCAAATTCTAAGTATGTATTATGACTGGGAAAATTGCACTTTTCAGACATGAAAAGGGGAATCTTCTCCGTGGTCAGCCATTTTATTTTCCATAAATAGGCCTTTTTAGCTGCAGAAATGACTGTACTTGGGCCATACTAGAAAAAGTAAGTTAATTACTTAATAAACTTTCACGAAAAGACAAAATTTGGCAATAGGCAACCCAGTTTTAATGAGCAGCATAGTTGCAGTACCTTTTTTGACCATTTCCTGCACAGTGTACCTATTGCTGGTATGCATTGCCTTGGTTTATCGTAATTGAGTTGGGCTAATTGCAATGAGTGACTTGATGTGTAATTTGAAATGTGTAATGGCTATTACTGATTAGCCTTGGTTTACAATGGGTTAGTTTAACATAGTTGTGACAATTATCAATGTGTAGCTTGGGGTAATACCGTATTTGTTGGAAAATCTGAGGCTTTTTACAAAGAACAAATTTCACAATATAATTTTCATGGAATTTCCATGATATAAGACCACAGATGGCTTATCCTGTCATATCCTTTTCCTTTCTTTACTCACTTCACCTGTCAAGCGCCAATAGGCACCTACAGGCTACAGCCGCCTGGGCCCGCCTGTTTAAACAGTGCGACTCACATAGCCCTACACTCAGAGCTTTCCTGGCGCCAGCCAGGCAACCAGTCCAGTAGCCTAGAGATAGGCAATGTCTATTGGTGGCCATCACAGATTTTGTGAAATGTTTTGTTGACAGCAATATCTAACCACAGCCGTCTCGCCAAATCGCCGTTCATTTTATGCATCAAAGTTTTCCGTTTGGACTGTAGAAACCGAACGTAGACCAAAGGTAAGATTTGACGCATTGCACTTGAAACCCATCGCCGCTGCCTATCAGGACACGTAACATTCAAAAGTCGATCGATAGTTCATTTCCGTACCAAGGGTAAAACACCTAGTGATTTTATAATGAACAAGACAATCCTCTTGCCCTAACCATTATTCTGTGTTGTTGCAAGCATCGTTTGCGAGGCATATCGTCAAAGGCCACCGCGTGTCAAAGCGCCGCTTTCCTACTTCAGCGCACACGACAGATGAACCATTGATTGGCTGATGACAGCATCCACTACTTAGCCTACCAGGTTGTTCGTCAAATCACCCTCATTTCTTTAGTTTCTAGTGGTGTTGTCGCTGACCAGAGAGAACACCAAGCTTTCTGATGAGACTGTAAAAACAAACACAAATAAAAGCAGAGCAACGAACCGAGATTGACTTTAGTTGTAGGTTTTTCCCCTTGCACTGTCCGTCCCGCATCGGCGTTGACATTGACAGTAGATATACGTGCTGTGCAACTGTCATAACGAAACAAGCATCATACTAATTTGATATGGACGAAAACAATCCTCTTAAACCAACCATTATTGAGTTTTGTGGCATTGTTGTGCAAGCAATAGGCTAAATGGCCGCATTCAGTTTGAGTTAAAAAAAAAAAAAAAAAAAACTTTTTTTCTCTAGCGCGCGGACCACCATAGAGTACTATTTTTATAACTCAAAACCACGTCTTATATTCGGCCAATACGGTCAGTGATGGACTCGCTAGTGCTTTCCATGTTCTCCGCCTGCGCATCAGGTGGTTCCCCCCATGGAACGAAGGCAGTGATGAAACCCCCATGGTCACCTCCTCCCCGAGGGGCCCCTTTGAAGGTCCTTCTCTGGAGGATTAAACGGCTATCACCACACCCGAATCCAGACGACTGTAACCAGTGAGTACCTGGAAGGACTGCTCGATGCAACCCGCAGGTCATCACTCTAACCCTCACCTATCTTCCATGTCCAGCAGGAAGCGCCGTTTGAAGGAGTCATATGCATTTTACTGCAGGGAAGTGTTTCATCAATCGCCGGGACGTCCGATGCAAATCCCAGGGGTAGATTGTAAAAAAAAAAAGCAAAAGTGGACTTTGACCGTTCCTTTATCATTTGGCGGGTGCGTGCGTTCATCCACGTCACACCGACTATCAGCTGATCTCATCAGCTGATTTCAATGCCAGCTGAGACCGCCGGCTTTTCGCAAGCTAGGAGGAATAGCTGTCCGGTCAACGTGCTTTCCCTTTGTCCATCCAAACAGCATTCTGGTCTACTCTTTGCACTGCCGATCTGGTTGCAAATTCAACTTGGCTTGACACGGCCTCCCGCCTCGTACAAGTGTATCTAACCGGTGCCCAATCAGCTGTTTGTTTGGCTACCCCTGTTTTTTCATCTACCAAAGCTCCCGAGAGCTCTCTCCGTTCTGGCCTCAGGTAGGCCACCCAAGATGAACGCCACAACAAACACGTTCTCTCCTTAAAGTTTTGAATTGTTTTTTGACTCGGGTCAAACCGGATGAATGTATTTTTGTTGTAAGCGTGGGTTTTGAGTTTTCCTCCTCTGACTCGTCAGCCTTTATTGTCCTTCCTCCTCTCCTCCTCTGCTGTTGTGGGAACGTGAGTATAACCGCTTTCACCAAACTTTCCATCACGTTGTAAAAATTGGTACCTATAGTCCAGTTACATCGCATTACCCTCTGTTTTGTAGGCGCCTTGGTGTAGCTGCAGACGTACCGGTTCGCTCTGAATTGCTTGCTGTTTTGTCCCCCCTCGATAACGTGCTTCGGACTGACGCGTTCGCAGTGTCCGTCTTTCCATTCCGAGGGTCTATTACTCCGAAAGCCAATTCAGCAGCCCAGCACAAGTTACACTTTGCGCCAGTGGCGGCATGTGGCCGAAGGGTTTTCCCCCCCCCATGTGGGTGCTTGGAATGTAGGTCTGTGTGAATGAGAGTGTTCCTGTTATGTCGTGGGTGAAGAGCACGAGTCATTGTTTATTTTGTACATTTTCCTCTGAGGGAATGTTTTTCTTCTTCTGGTTGATTATTTTCTTTTGACTTTGAGTTGGGAACTTCAATTTCGAATTCTGTTTGTTTTTGTATCTGTAACTACTGGGGAAAGTGTGCGCGGTTTCTTGTAGCCTAAACCAAATGCCCCCCCCTTCTGAACGCCTGATGTAACTAACTAATTCCCATCAAGTCCTGCTCTTGCCTGTAGCAATCCGTTCTTTACTGTGGCAGGTTAGATTTTTGCTGGTGGGGGCCCTGCAAACTCAGTTTATTTTCATTTTGTTTGTCTTATATTTGCTGGGCAAGTAGTGCAGGGCCCTTTGATTAACCCCCTTATTTATCCCTTTTGCCTTTTCTGTTTAACAGGCCGCAGGGATCCCAGAGGGAGTTCCTCTTCCCCCCTGGTGGTTGGGATCCGGTCACGTGGTGTGGCAGTGAACTTGCAGTGGCAGTGCATTGTTAACCTGTGTGTGAGTGCAATAATTCCACCTTTCACTTAAGTGTGTGCATGGGCACGAGTGTTTGTGTGAATCTTATCCAAGGACCTATACAGGGGGCCTTAGTAATAAAATTCTCCCCCCTCTTGGTGGTGCGATCTGCCCTGTATTTGAGAACCCCTCCCTTTTGTACCAGATTTGTGTGAGGTGTGTATGTGAGATTGAGTGAGTGTGTGTGGGAGTGTTGTGAGAAATATTTTAAAAAACTGTCCGGATTTTTATAATTTATATGTTTAATTGGTTGTTAATAAAGAGATTATTTTGTTTGTTAAAACGGAATACCACGTTTCCATCGTTAATGCACACAGAACTTGTGTGGAGGTCAAATCTAAGGTTTTTCATAACAGTCCCTGGCTGTAAGTTTCCCATTCTTATCCAGGGTGGCTAGTCTATTTAGTAAGAAAAACTGTGAAATGTAGAGTTTAAAACTCTCCTGTCCTTACCACTTGTTACATAGGCATCATTGAGGTCATCCTGCAACCGTCCACCACTCAGAGGGCTTTTATGAAACTAGCAACCTCTCAGTATGCATAGGGAGGCACAGGTATATAAGGTTTACGGTTAGGCAGACAGCTTATCGCTACCATATCTGAATGAGCGTTACTGGAGGGAGGTTTGCTAACAGGTACTTACTGCCGAACTCTGTTTAGTTGGCATTAGGGTGGTGTGGATCGTTAATATATTTGTTTTATTGCTTCCCCTCACCTCCACACGATTCATCCAATTACGATCCGGAGGTTAACGATTTCGATTCCGATCCGATCCGATCGCAAATCAACGATGCATTGCGATTCCGCAGGGACGGAGCCCAAGTTTGTGACAGGGTTATGTCGAGGTCCCTCTACCATACTGCTATTTTTGATTTACAAACGTCTAAGGCTAATTGTCTGTTATTGTTCACAACCTTCGCACCCCACACAGATTCTGTGGCTCAAACATTAATATTATTGTAATGTGGCAATTAAAGAAAAAGAAAGAGGCGACTGTGTGGGCGCAACCGCAACCGCAGCCAACAGTAATTCGTTTTGTCAACCACCTTAATCCAAATCGACTTCAATGCCCTCCCCCCATAGCCTGGAACCTCCCATACTGCCTTTAGTTTCTACACAATCGTTTCAATCTGAAAGACACTCTCAACGTGTGAATAGGTCTGGTGTTAACCAGGGGCAACTCCCCCATAATTACTAACACATTCTATACCTCCTCCATATCCAAGATTAACTGTCACGAACAAGACGCCGGCCCCGATCCTTGTCCGAAACAGATTCTTTTTTAAACAGCCAGCCTTCTTCTCGTTCGATAGGCTAGATGGTTCCCCGTCTTTGCCAAGGTGAAAACTTGTGGAATACACGTGGAAACGGCGGCATCACTGCGTGCATATTGGCTATTCAATTAATGTGATGAAGGATGTCAAACTTAGATGCTGCATTCCACGAAAGGGGCAATTTTTTTGGGAGCAGCTAGGTAAAATGTTTAGGGGTTGGGAGGGAGGAACTGAACTTTTGACCAAATAACTTGGGCCATACTTGACTATGTCCTGAAATCGGAACCTACTGGTACGCGATAATAGCCTACCCACAGGCCCAATAATGCAGCCTTACCCTATCTGCTGAATTAGCCACTGCCGCAGGGCTAGCCACCACATAAGTGCATTTCACGAGCATTGTTATTTCAATGTGATTTGCCAAAGTTGGTTGCTGCACAAACACTGCTTTAAAAAGGATTCATAGGGGAACAACGCAATAAATACAAAAAAAAACCCCACAAGCCTACCTTGGGCGCTTAAATAAACCGTTGACTTACCTTTAAGTTTGTCCTTATTCAACGAAGCTTGTTTGATATAATCAACGTAGACCTTGCAAACAAATATTAGACTGCTTGCCGCATGCCTTCCACGTCGAGCAGCTAACCATTATAGACCGCCTCGACACTGACTGACTTCAGAGACCATTCGTTAGTCTTGCCCCCCTCCTACCGGCATAGCTGCGCTAGAGGTTACATTAGGTCTAATGCAAACACGAACGCGGGGAGCTTTAACTTGAACCGATGATGAACAGCACCACATGTTTTAGGCTATCATTTATAATCCCGAGGGAAATTAAGAACAATATAGGCCTATAGATATTTTGTAAACGCATGGGTCTACTTTTTGTATTATTATTCCGTGTCTCTTCAGGGGGTCGTTATCTTAATTTGCAAAAACCAGATATTTGGTCCATTTCTTCTTCGACCTAAGAATGGATGTTACCAGAAAAAGTAAACCAGGGCAATTGAAAACGCCTTCGAATATTCCATGTGTTTATCGACTCGAAAAAATGAAACCAAGCTGTGTTAGGCTAATCCCTTCGTCCACAACGGGGGAAAATTAAACCTACATCCATCATTGAAAAGCATGGGCACCAGGGCGAAACTTTGATTTTGACATTGGTGTGACACAAAAGTGCTCTGCAAAGCTTTTTTCATCATCAAATCATAGGTTCATGTCATGCAGCATGTAGGCTAAACGGCACGGTCTATGAATGTGGTCATTGATCCACGTCAATTTATAAGAACGCAGCGGTGCTGTCCCCATAGCCTATTTGTTTTCAAACGTGTATGACGCGCAATGCCGATTTAATGTCACGCGCTTCAAAAGACGTTGATTATTGAAGAACGGAGAACGAGACAGGGAAAAGGTTAGCAGTAGGCCTAGGTGAAATTAATGTGAAGAGCACGGTCATGAATATGGTCATTGAGTCACGTCGATTTATAAAGCACGAGCGGTGCTGTCCCTAGCCTATTTGTTTCAAAACATGGTATGACGTGAATGCCGATTTAATGTCAGGCTTTCAAAGACGTTGATTATTGGGAGAACGGAGAACGAGACACGGAATAAGGTTACGTGTGATGAAATTCATGTGAGAGAGATAAAGAGAGAGAGAAAGAGAGAGAGAGTGGGCAGCACCACCCTTTTGGATGTAGTGATGCACACGCAACCG
Source organism: Engraulis encrasicolus (assembly GCF_034702125.1). Classification (NCBI taxonomy): domain Eukaryota; kingdom Metazoa; phylum Chordata; class Actinopteri; order Clupeiformes; family Engraulidae; genus Engraulis; species Engraulis encrasicolus. The sequence continues at coordinate 1,344,257 of NC_085866.1, forward strand.
GAATTGACGAAAAGACAGGAGGGAGGGGAGCCCAAATGGAGGTGCGGGTACTCAGACCTCCAGACCCATCCCCTACTGGTGTTGAACATAGGCTACTTGGGAAAGTTTTCGTGTTTTTTTTTTACATTTGTTTGTTTTTGTTTTCAATGATTATTTTAAATTTTATTAATACAATACACCGAATCGATTCCGGGCTTGTGGCCCGAAATCGATGCGGGATCGTCCATGCCGTGGATCGCGATCCTTGCCGCATCGATTACTTTTGACGGCCCTAGTTGGCATCCATTGCATTACACATATAGTCATAATGATTTGCATATGGCATGGCCAGGTATTAGAGTTAGCCAGGCAGTGCCTTCTATTGACGCCAATATAATCCGTTGCTACTAGTCAGGGCCTGAGTTTTCCCAAAAACTCTGAAGTAGTAACTTAAGCCTAAGTAGTACTTAAGTATGAGGGGCCGTCTAGGCAATATCATATCACAAAAAGTTAATGCATAAAATAGTGGATATTGGACTACATGCAATGTTTTTTTCTGGTACATGCAAATAAAATGTTTGCATGTGTGAAGTAAAATAATGTCCGTTTATAAACTTTTAGTGATGAAGTGAAACCTATAATCTGGTATATTGCCTAGGTGGCCCCTCATACTTAAGTACTACTTCGGCTTAATAGTTTTTACTACTTAAGAAGTTTTTGGGAACCTCAGCCCTGACTAGTAGCAACGCAGAAGATATAGCGTCACTAGAAGGGCACAGCCTGGCTAACTCATAATTACCCTGGCCAATGGCAGTATGCAATCATTATGGACTATAAGTGTAATGCAATGGATGCCAACAAGTGCCGTCAAAAGTAATCGATGCGCGCATAGGATCGCGATCCTCGGCAATGGACGATCCCGCATCGATTCGGCCACAAGCCGGATCGATCGGCTGTATTAATAAATTTTAAAATAATCAATGAAACAAAAACAAACAAATGAAAAAAACACGAAAACTTCCCAAGTAGCCTATGTTCAACACCAGAAGGGGATGGTTCAGGAGGTCTGAGTACCCGCACCTCCCCATTTTGCCTCCCCTCCCTCCCTGTCCCTTTTTTCGTTCAATTCCGGTTGCGGTTGCGTGATGCATCACTACATTCCAAAGGGTTGGTGCTGCCCAATCTCTCTCTCTTTCTCTCTCTCTTTCTCTCTCTCCACATGAATTCTCATCAACCTCTAACCTATTCCGTGTCTCGTTCTCCGTTCTCCCAATAATCAACCCCGTCTTTGAAAGCCTGACATTAAAATCGGCATTGCACGTCATACATTTTTGAAACAAATGGCTAGGGACAGCACCGCTCGTGCTTATAAATCGACGTGACTCAATGACCATATTCATAGACCGTGATCTCCACATTAATTTCCACCTAGGCCTACCTCTACCCTATTCCCCTGTCTCGTTCTCCGTTCTCAATTATCAACGTCTTTGAAAGCGTGACATTAAATCGGCATTGCGCGTCATACACGTTTGAAAACAAATAGGCTATGGGGACAGCACCGCTCGTTCTTATAAATTGACGTGGATCAATGACCACATTCATAGATCCCCGTGCCGTAGCCTAAACATCTGCATGACATGAACCTAGGATTGATGATGCAAAAAAGCATTGCAGAGCACTTTTTGTGTTCCCCACCAATGTCAAAAATCTAAAAAAGTTTTCGCCCTTGGTGCCCATGCTTTTTCAATGATGGATGACATGTTTAATTTTTCCCGTAGTGGGACGAATGGGATAGCCTAACACAGCATGGTTTCATTTTTCGAGTCGATAACACAAGGAATAATTCGACAGGCGTTTCAATGCCAACCTGGTTACTTTTTCTATGGGGTTTAAAAAAAAAAAAAAAACAATTTCCATCTTAGGTCGAGAAACTGGCACCAAATATCTGTTTTGGCAAATTAAGGATACCGACCTCCAGAAGAGACACTGAATAATAATACAAAGTAGACCCATGCGTTTACAAATATATCTATAGGCCTATATTGTCCCCATAATTTCCCTCGGGATTAATAAATGATAGCCTAAAACATGTGGTGCTGTTCATAGCACACGGTTCAGTTAAAGCTCCCCGCGTTCGTGTTTGCATTAGAAACTAATGTAACCTCTAGCGCAGCTTTGCCGGTAGGAGGGGGGCAAGACTAACTAATGGCTGAAGTCAGGTCAGGTGTCGAGTGTCGTCTATAATGGTCGCGACGTGAAGGCATGCGGCAGTCCTAATATTTGTTTGCATGGATCTACGTTTAATATATCAAACAAGCTTCCGTTGAAAAGAATAAGACAACTTAAGGTAAGGACAACGGTTAAGCGCCAAGGTAGGCTTTGGTGGGGTTTTTTTTTGTATTATGCGTTGTTCCCCCATGAATCCTTTTTTAACGCAGTGGTGCAGCAACCAAACATTGGGCAAATCACATTGAAACTAACATGCTCGTGGAAATGCACTTATGTGGTGGTTAGCCCTGCGCCGGTGGCTATTCAGCAGATAGGGTAGGCTGGCATATTGGGGCCAGTGTGTAGGCTATATCGCCTACAGTAGTTGTCCGATTTCAGGACAAAGTCCAAGTAGGGCCCAAGTTATTTGACCAACTGTTCAGTTCCTCCCTCCAACCCCTAAACATTTTACCTAGCTGCTCCCAAAAAAAAAAAAAAAAAATTTTTTTTTTTTTTTATGCCCCCTTCGTGGCATGCAGCATCTAAAGTTTGACCATCCCTTCATCACATTAAATTGAATAAGCCAATATGCACGCAGTGATGCCCGCCGTTTCCACGTGACCTCCCCAAGTTTCACCTTGGCAAAGCGGAACCATCTAGCCTATCGACGAGAAGGCTGGCAGTTTAAAAAAGAAATCCTGTTTCGGACAAGGATGGGGCCCGCGCGTCTGTGTCGTGACAGTTATCTTGGATATGGAGGAGGTATAGAATGTGTTAGTAATCTATGGTGGGAGTTGCCGGGTTAACACCAGAGACCTATTCACAATTGAGGAGTCCTTTCAGATTGAAACGATTGGTGTAGAACTAAAGGCAGTATGGGAGTTCCCAGGCTATGGGGGAGGGCATTGAAGTCCGATTTGGATAAGGTGGTTTGACAAACGAAATACTGTTGGCTGCGGTTTTGCGGTTGCGCCCACACAGTCGCCTCTTTCTTTTTCTTTAATTGCACATTACAATAATATTAATGTTTGATAAAAAACACAGACCTGTTGGGGTGCGAATGTTGTGAACAATAACAGACAATTAGGCTAGACCGTTTGATAAACATCAAAACATAGCGTATGGGTAGAGTACCTCGACATAACCCTGTCCACAAATTGGGCTCCGTCCCTGCGCATCGCAAATGCATCGTATGAAATAGGATCGGAATCGGATCGAATCAGAAGATCGTTACCCCTCCGGATCGTATAAAATGGATTGAATCGTGAGAGCATTAACGATCCACACCACTAATGCCAACTAACAGAGTTCGGCATGTAACCCTGTTAGCAAACCTCCCTCCCGAAACCTCATACAGATATGGTAGCGCTAAGAGCTGTCTGCCTAACCGTAAACCTATACCTGAGCCTCCCATGCCAAACTGGAAGGTTGCTAGTTTCAAGCCACTGAGTGGTAGGACCAGGGGGGAAAGGGGGAGGGGGGGGAACGGGGGGGGGGAAAGGGGGGGGTGGGGGGGACCTGTGCAGGATGACACTATGCAATGCCTATGAAACCAAGTGGTAAAGGACAGGAGAGTTTTAAACTCCTAAATTTTCACAGTTTATCTTACTAAAAAAATAGACTACGCCACCCATGGAATAAGAAATGGGAACTACAGCCAGGGACTGAAAGAAAAACCTAGATTTGACCCCCACCCAAGTTCTGTTGCATTAACAGAGGAAACGTGGATTTCCGTAACAAAATAATCTCTTTATTAACAATTTCACATATAAAAATAAAAATCCGGACAGTTTAAAATATTACCCACCACAATGCACACACATACTCACTCACACTCACATACACACTCACACACAATCGGTACAAAAGGGGAGGGTTTCTCAAAAACAGGGCAGGTGCACCCCAAGAGGGAGGGAATTATACTAAGCCCCCTGATATAGGCCTTGGATAAGTACACAACAAACACTCGTGGCCCATGCACACACTAAGTGAAGGTGAATTATTGCACTCACACACAGGTAACACTGCAACTGCACTGCAATTCACTGCACACCACGTGACCGACCCCCACCCCCCCACAGGGGGGAAGAGGACCCTCCCTCTGGGATTACCTGCGCCTGTTAACAGAAAATGAAAAGGGTAAAATAAAGGGGTAATCAAGGGCCTGCCACTTGCCCAGCAAGTAAAGACAAACAAAAATGAAAATAGACTGAACTGCAGGGCCCACCAGCAAAATCTAACTCGCCACAGAAAGAGGTTGCTACAGGCGAGGAGCAGGATTGAATGAGAATTATGTAACAACAAGGCAGGCCGGGGGCATTGGTTTAGGCTATAAGCCGTGCAACACTCAGTAGTTACAGAAACAAAACAAAATAATTCGAATTGAAGTTCCCAACTCAAGTCAAAAGAAAATAAAACAAACAGAAGAAAGAAACATCCCTCAGAGAAAATGTACAAAATAAACAAATGAAATCGTGCTTCTCACTACGACCTAACAGGACACTCACTCACACAGACTACATTCACGCACACACTGAACTCGGCCCACATGCGCCACCTGCGCAAGTTAAATTTATGCTGGCTTGCTGAATGCTTTCGGAGTGATAGCCCTCGGATGACCGGACACTGCCGACGCGTCAGTCCGAAGCACGTATCGAGGGGGGGACAAAACAAGCAGCAATTCAGAGCGAACCGGAGTCTGCAGCTACAACCCACTCTCCTACAAATACAGAGGGATAATGCGATTGTAACGGGGCTTATTGTACCAATTTTACAACGTGATGAAAAGTTGAAAGCGGTAATACTCACAGTTCCACAACAGCAAGAGGAGGAGAGGAGGAAGACAATAAAGGCTGGACGAGTCAGAGGAAACTCAAACCCACGCTACAACAAAATACATCATCGGTTAGACCCGAGTCAAACAAATCAAAACTTTAGCGAACGTGTGGCGTCATTTGGGTGGCCTACCTGAGCCAGAACTAGAGAGCTCTCGGAGCTTTGGTAGATGAACAGGGTAGCCAACAAACAGCTGATGGCACCGGTAGATACACTTGTACGAGGCGGAGAGCGTGTCACGCCTAAGTTTGAATTTGGCAACAGATCGGAGTGCAAAGAGTAGACTCAGAATGCACATTTTGGATGGACAAAGGAAAGCACTTTGACCGACAGCTTATTCCTCGCTAGCTTGCGAAAAGCCGGCGTCTCAGCTGGAGTGAAATCAGCTGATAGGTCGGTGTGACGTGATGATCGCACGCACCGCAAATGAAAGAGGAACGTCAAAGCCCACTTTGCTACAATCTACCCCTGGGATTTGCATCGACGTCCCGGCGATGAAACACTTCCCTGCGTAAATGCTATGACTCCTTCAAATGGCGCCTCCTGCTGGACATGGAAGATGGTGAGGGTTAGAGTGCAGACCCTGCGGTTGCTCGACGCAGTTTCTTTCGTTACTCCACTGGTACAGATCGTTGGATTGGGTGGGTAATAGTTGCGATTCAATCCTCCCAGAGAAGGGACCTCCAAGGGGCCCCCCTTGGAAGAGGTGACCATGGGGTTCGTCACTCCCTTGGTCCAAGGGGGGACCACCCAGATTGTGAGACGGAGAACATGGAAATTGCTAGCGAGTCCGTCCCTGACAAAACCTCCAGCAGGCGACAAGTTGGAGCTGGTCGCGGTCACATGGTTGGGAAGGCCCACTGGGACTAACAGTATCAGGAGGTGGTTAACAAAGACCCTGTCGCCGGTGCGGAAGGTAAGGCCAGAGGATTTCAACAAGGCCCAGGAGCCATCAACAACCCAATGTCCTCCATAGTATCCTCCTGGGGGGCCCTCCCAGTCGGAGTAGGGAGCGGTGATCGCACACAGGTTCGGGACCACGATGAGGGGAGTGGATTCACAGCATAGTGCGGTGCACATGTTTTGACCGATCCAGGACATCAATTGGGGCAACATTATAAACCACACCCCCCTGCTGCGGGGCCCTTAAGTACCTTATGCAACACCGTAATAGCCATAAATCCTGAAATTTGTGACGACCACGGGAACTATGGTCCCGGACGTAAACAAGTTGTCCCTCCTTCAGCGGCAACTCCCGCAAACGTTGGGCAAGAAGCTGGTGGCGATATTTCAGCAGCAGTGGCCAAATGGTCCCGTGCCTTGCTAAAGGCAAGATTGAGACGCCGTTGATGTTCCACTATCCCAGTCATTCACGGTGCCTGGTGAAGGGTTGGCCACTCTACCCAGCATAAAGTCCACAGGCATTTTGGGAATCTTGACCGAACATAAGGAAGTATGGAGACTCCCCGGTGGACTGGTGTGAGGGTCGTGTTATAACAGAACACCATCTGGGGTAGTGCAGTAGTCTCAATCGCTTTTCTGGGCCGCCGGCAAAGTCCGCAGTAAATTGTGCAGCGTGCGATTGAACACTCTCGCACGGCCGTAACCGGCCGTGTGGTAGGGGGTCGTACGAGACCTTTGTGATGTCCATACATCTGGCAGAGCTGCTGTACAAACGCACTTTCGAAGTTGCGGCCTTGGGGTTCGGAATGAAACGCGACTGGGGGAACCCCAAGTTTTGGTAAAACCATTCATTGACCAGGACGGTGGCGGCGCGATGGTCCCGGGTTAGGGATGGCCAGGGTGTATTTGCTGAAAAACATCAGTCATCACTAAAACATACTCAATGCCACCACGAGTAGGCTCCAAGATGGTGAAATCTTAGGGCCACAAATCATTGGGGCGTGAAGCCAGCAGATGCTCCCATGACGCTATGGAACCACCGGCTGAGTGGTCCTTACTACCTTGGCAGCGCTCACAGTCCTGACACCACTCCTTAATATCAGTGAACCTTCCCGGCCAATAGCACCTTTTCAGCACTAACCGCTGGACTGTTCAATGCCTTGATGGCCATGAATTCTGATGGAGTTGAGTCATTACCACTGAATGGCAGAGAGGGAGGTAGAACTAGTTGAAGAACTTCCTCTCCATCAAGGATCGTGGATGAAAGATCCGGGCGGTGTTAACACACCATCCTTTTTCACCAAACGATCCCATTGGCGCAACAAACACCAGTGGCCTTAAGCGACAGTCGACTCCGCTCGTCCTGGGGGGTCTGTCAGGGCGTCGCGCTTCTTCTCCCAGAAGTTCAAAATCGGCCGGAAAACAGGATCAGCCCACTGAAGATTCCTGCCAACCAAAAGTGGAAAAAAAAAAGTGACTTGGGATGATCGAGAATGACGATTTGGGCTGCCACCTACGGGGCCCTGAACCTACATCCACTTCATGTAGGGGAAAGGGAGGGGTGTCCCACGTGCTCCCCTCTGGTCCCATGCTCCGACTCCCTCAAGCCGTGATAGCGAGTCACAGTTTTTTTTTTCCCCTGTTTATGCGTTCCAGCCGATATATCAGTTCGTAATCGAAGGCGGCTAGCTTGGAGCGGCCCACCGTTTGCTCCGTGGCCCCGAGCTTAGCCATGGACAGGTGACGGAGAGGATTGTTGTCCGTGAATTACAGTACACTTCTGACCCAAGAAGGTATTCAAAGCACTTCTCCGTCCTAGCCCACTTGAGCGCTAACGAACTCAAGCTTCATAGAGCTATAATTTGACATGAGTTTTCACTCGGTGGGCCCTCAATCCACGACTCGCATAGGCAATGGGCCGAACCTGACCGTCATGCTTCTGGGAAAGAACCGCGCCTAAGCCAACGTTTACTAGCATCAATCTCCAATATAAATGGCAATGAAAAGTCGGCATAAGGCAAGCACAGGTGCCTGTGTCAGCTTACTCTTTCAGGCCTTCTAAACCAGCTTCAACATTCCGCTGTCCACACACCGATGACAAGCTCCGACCAGAGGCCTTTCCGTGAACTTGGTGCCCGCCATGCTTCCGCTAAACTACCAAATGCCCAAAGGGGCAGCCAACTTGGCAAACCCCTCAACGAAACGCCGGTAATAGCTTGCAAAGCCCATAAAAAAAAAAAAAAATGAACGGAGCTCAGAAACATGGGTTGGGCGATGCCATTTAGACACCACGTCAACCTTCCCTTGTGGTCAGTGGAGACACATGTGTCCGAAATAACATGACCGAGATATCCTACCTCCCTCTGGAAAAATGCACACTTTCTCTAGCTTCGCCTTATTTAATCCCTCCTGCTGCAACCAATTCAAGCACCACTTGTTTAGCCGCTGCAGATGCTGGTCGACAGAAGAAGAAAACACCACCACGTCGTCAAGGTACAGCAAGAGTGACTGGCATTGCTTGATCCCCAAAGACCCTCTGCATGAGCCTTTGAAAAGTGCTCGGCGCATTGCAGAGTCCGAAAGGCATTCTGGTTCCATTCAAACAGGCCAAATAGAGTACAGAAAGCTGTTTTTGCCTTGTCGTGCTCTGCAACAGGGACCTGGTTGTAACCGCGGCCAAGGAATCTAACGTTGAAAACCACCGAGCACCAGAAAGTACGTCCAAAGTCTCTTCAATGCGTGGGAGTGGAAACGCGTCCTTTGCGGTTTTTACTGTTCAACTGGCGGTAATCCACGCACAGTCGGGGGCCTTCCATCTTTTTATTCGAACCAGGACGATGGGGATGCGTACGGGCTGCAGCTGTCACGGATGATTTGGGCCTCCATTAACTGCTGGATGTGTGATTTAACAACGTCATATTCCGAGGGAGGTAGTTCAGACGGGTCCGTTGTCGAACTGGGACAATGGTCAAGCAAAGGAATCTCATGGGAGATGAGGCTAGTACACCCGAGGTCTCCGTCAAGGGCAGCAAACGACATAGCGGTGTTCGGATAGGAGGGAGCGGACCTTGAACTGTTTTCCTGGTCACTCAAAGCGGATAAGTCCAGAGCCTCATCCTTAGATAGAATAAGGATCCACCATGTCCTGTGCCTGGACAGATGTGCATGGTAGCCTAACTTATTTTTTTTCAGCCAATGCCTGGTGGACATGGAAGAGTCATTAACGTCAGGCTAAACTGCCCAAAGCAGTCCGGGATACAACAGGACATACATTAGCGCCGACATTTGACCACAGGACTATACGCAGTACCCTGGGACACAGAAACTAATGCAGGAGAGGCCAACAATCCTCCTGGGCAAACCAGTGGACAGCGGCTCAAAAGAGTGAAGATGGGCCAAGCCCAGAAGTAAGAACATGTGCAAGCAACAAATTGAAGTGTACCCCCCTTGATGCGATTCGCCCTCCTACCCCGCAGACGAACGGTCCCGGTCGATTGGCAAGGAATCGGTTACATGTGCTTGAATGGCATTACTGCAGAGCTTCAACAACGGGGCTTGGGACCTGGGCTTGACGAAAGAGATTCAACTGAGAATGCGGATGTTCCCCTCCAAATAACTCGAGGTAGCACTTGCTGAAGATAATCAGCCCCAGTACACCAGGGACCACCAACATGGGCCCGCCAGGGGGGTCACTCACTACCAACACCCCACAACTCGGGATGGACCTTTGTCCACCACAGTGTTACATCTAACTCCAGGTAGCCAAGGTATGGGATCGCCAACCACCTTGGCAGCTCCGAAGCTGCAGCCACTGGCACTGCTGGACGTCGGTCCTGCCCCCAGGGCTCAAAATGCTGTCGAAAGAAAGACCTCTGTAATAGTGAACTCCATGGGAACCGGCTGTCCAATAAGCACAACACGTTTACACCTCCTCATGTCCCTACCTGTATGTTCGGGCATGATGGACAATAAATGCCGACAAGATCCACCCACATTGCCCTTTACCTTCCGTTGAGCCCTAAGAAAGCCCCCTCCGAACAGCGACCACAACAGGTCGGTGGGTGCTCGTTTCCCTGCACCTGAGGCGGATGAGGAAGGACCGGAGTGGTGACATGGAAGATGTGGAGGCTGCCCGGGAACGGGGTGGGCGACCCGGGCCCATTGCAGTCACGTGCAAAATGTCCTTGTTGATGGCACCGCCTGCAGATCAGTGGGCCATTGTAAAGAAGGCCTAGCAGGGGCCTTAGCTTCCTTTAGGAGGCTAATGCTACGGCAAAGAAGGTCCCAACTGTTCATTGCTGGCGCTTTAGAATCTCCTTCACATCAACCCATTCAGGGGTTGGTGCTGGCCTATTAGCTACCGGACGGGAGTCACCCTGGACACCGTACACCAATCCATACGCGGAGGGTACAGACTGACTTCTGGCCCTCATGCCCACTGGCATGCCTTCACGCTCCCACCTAATTGCCTCCCCTCGAAACAGTAAGTTAATGTAGCATCCGGGTGCCTCGAACTAACTGCTTCAAGTCCCTACGCAACGCTCCATCCATACCGTATTCTATAAATTGGTCTCTCAACGAAACATCTGCATTTTGGTACTGCATTGGGTGGCACCTGCATGATCTTCCCCATTAAGGCTCATCAACGCCAAAAGAAAATTCCCAGCAAGCTCTCATCCCTCCTGTTGTTTTCTTGAAAAAGAAAGCTTCCTGTAGTGCCACATGTGAATGTGCGCAGCCATACAGCTCACGCAGAATTTCCAAAATCTTATCATGGGTCTTTCCTCACTCCTGCAGGCCTGTATTGTATCCTCCTCCTTTGCCTCTCCCTCGAGATGGTCGAATAAAAAGTACGCCTGGTCGGCTGGAGCTAGATGACGGGCCCTCATGCACGCCTGCACTTTCTTCCTTCCACTCATCGTAACCCCATACCGCTCTTTCCCGAAAACGTAGGGCGACTTTTTATCGGCAGGAATAAATACAAATCTTTCAGGCTGACATGCTCGTGGGCTGAGATGCAGAGTGCTGAACCTGACCCACTAATTCTGCTGTTGCTGCCAGCGATTTTTCTCAGCCTGAAGCTGTGCAAATCCTGGTTCTCGCAGCTGCAGCATCTCATGCCACGCCTGCCGCCTTACTGTCGCGATCCATATTACCTGACACTTACCGGGCTTTCACTGGCGACACAACGAATCACTTCTCTCCTCCAACAAGTATCTCTCTTGGACTGCTGCTGTTTTTGTCCCACGGCCGACTGAGCTCAATCCACACAAACACAACATACATTCAAACACCATCTGGGAAGGAAAACAAAATTATTGAAACATGGAACAAAAACAAAAACAAAAAAAGGAATCCACGTTTTTTTTTTTAATGTAATCCTGCCGACNACGCCAAAATGAAACCAAGTGGTAAGGACAGGAGAGTTTTAAACTCTAAATTTCACAGTTTTTCTTACTAAATAGACTAACGCCACCCTGGGATAAGAATGGGGAAACTACAGCCCAGGGACTGTATGAAAACCTTAGATTTGACCCCCACACAAGTTCTGTTGCATAAACGAGGAAACTGGATTCCGTAA
>NC_085866.1:1355862-1358362 GCF_034702125.1 Engraulis encrasicolus
AGGCATTTATTTTTAGTACATCTTTGTTTCTTGTTGGAGAACTGACTTCTTTTTTCGTGGGACCGTGTGGAATCAGCGGCAAGAATCCGCTGGCCGTTGGTGCTGGACAGTACTGCCACGGCCAAGACAAGAAATGTCCTATGCTCGGGAGGTACGGGGCGCTACTGAGGATCTCTAAATAGTTACGGAAATCACTTTATTTTAGGGATTTTACATTCTATTAGCACTTAATTACATACAATATTCCTGTAATAAACTAAACTTGTAATGGCATGTACAAAGCAAATATCAAAACATTTGTTAGGCATGTATTTGCCAATTGTCTTTGTTAATGCACAATTAACGGGCAGATACTCATAACGCGATGAAACAGAATGGTGTATGAACACCAAATTTGCGAGGACATGATTTACATATGACAGAGTTCAGATGCAAAACCCCCTAACTCCATTTCTGAAGACCTGCACTTCTATATTTTTAGAGAACCCCGTTGTTGGTTTGGTTTACATTCGTGTACTTGATAATACATATAAATAGTTACATTATATAAATTATTTTTTTTTAAATGCCATTTTGATAGCTTTGTATTGAATAAACATGAATTAAGATTATTTTCTGAAAAGGCACTTAGGGGTTTTGCCTCTGAAGTCTTCATATGAAGATCTATAAATAATAATATTATATTACATTACGTTACATTACATTGCACTTAGCTGACACTTTCATTTATTCAAAGCGACTTACAACTATTATTTTTCAGGGTATTGGTTGCAGTCCCTGGAGCAATGTGGAGTTAGGTGCCTTGCTCAAGGCACTTCAGCCATGGATGGAATTGTAGGGAGAGGTCAGGGGGGGGATTCGAACCGGCAGCCCCTAGATTGAAAGACCAACTCTCTATCCACTATGCCACGGCTGCCCAACAATCCATTGCTGCTCCTCAGAGCTTGTACATTACACACAGCCAAATGTCACAGTAGTGATACAGTTATACATGCCTAGCACGACTGACATTTACAATCATTGCATTGTTACAGAGATTTCAGATACACATTTCACTTTATTTCAATCTTGTTCCACCTTCCTGCATTTGATCACTTGAATTGATCACTAATGGTGACCCTCTACTCTTTGTTTGAACAACTAGTTCCAACTTACCTCCCACTAGTTCCAACTTACCTCCCATATAAATGATAAATGATCAATGATGCGGTAGCCAGTTCCGGATCCGGCAGGATCTTAAGCAGTGGATCCGGCAGGATCCGAAAAATCAGGATCCGGTGCATCTCTACTTAATTACACATGATAACATTACATTACACTGCAGGGGTGCATTTCTTGGGGGCATAGTTGATAGCCAGCAAGCAACTTGGGTAGTTGCTAATGGGAAATTCCATTGCAAATAACAAAGTGTATAACATAGTGGCTTCGAGAAACGCACCCCAGCTTTGGTCAAAAAACGTCAGGATAAAGTCCATTAGAAGGAGAATTGTATCTAATACCATACAAAGGTCTAATTATGGAGACTTGTATCCATTATTTTATATTGTACGAAGGTCTAATCGTGGAGAATGGTCTCCATTATTTTATACTGTCACAACTCATACGCGATTTGTGTGTTGCTGCATCTGACACACACATCAACACAAACATGCAGGACTCACACACACACAAATATGCGTACACACACACACACTAACAAACGTACACACGCACACACTAACACACGTAAACATGCACACTTGCATGCAAAGAAAGTATGAACAATGCTCAAGCCCTCTCCCTTAAATGAAGCAGTGCCTGTCTTGCATGGGGATTTCTAAAAGCGGAAAAGGCTTGTCATAGTGGTGACTCATCAAAACACAGGACTGTAAAACAAGAATGGCTTGTCATAATAGTTTATTCTGGTATTCTACTGTGTCACAACGCTGCATCCTTTTAAAAGTAGAGGAGAGGAGAAGAGGAAGAGAGGAGAAGAGGAAGAAGAAGAGTTAGAGAAGAGGAAATGTGAGGAGAGAAGAGGAGAGGAGAGGAGAGGAGAGGAGAGGACAGGCCAGGACAAGACAGGAGAGGAGAGGAGAGGAGGGGGGAGGAGAGAGCAGAGGAGGAGAAGAGAGGAGAGGAGAGGATGAGAGAAGAGAAGAGAAGAGAAGAGAAGAGAAGAGAAGAGAAGAGAAGAGAAGAGAAGAGAAGAGAGAAGAGGAGAGAAAACAAGACAAGAGAAGAGAAGAGAAGAGAAGAGAAGAGAAGAGAAGAGAAGAGAAGAGAAGAAGAGAAGAGAAGAGAAGGGAATAGAAGAAAAGAGAAGAGAAGAGGAGAGAAGAGAAGAGAGGAAAGGAGAGGAGGAGAAGAGAGGAGAGGAGAGAGCGGAGGAGGAGAAGAGAGGGGAGAGAGAAAAGGAGAGGACAGGAGAGGAGAGAAATTGTCATTGTCATTGGGAGTTCCTGGTTGTGACAAGAGAGCATTAAGTTGCATTAGCAGACACACAATTTAGGGTGGATCA
>NC_085866.1:1363362-1373362 GCF_034702125.1 Engraulis encrasicolus
GGAGAGGAGAGGAGAGGAGAGGAGAGGGGAAAGAGAGGAGAGGTAGAGGAAAAGGAAGAGAAGAGAAGTAGAGGAAAAGGAGGAGAAGAGAAGGAGAGGAAAAGGACGGGTACAAAGAGTGTAGGCGGATAAAATGAGAGGAGGGATGAAGTAAACAGGGAAAAGGAGATTCTAGTTAATATGGTGGAGGAGAGGAGAAATGGAACCATGGGAGAGAAGAGTGGAAAAATGGAGAGAGAAGAGAGGAGATGAGAGAGAGAGAGATGAGAGAGAGAGTTTGGTGGGATGGGAGTGATAGAATGGAGAGGGACGAGATGATGGGAGGAGAAGAAAGATGAGAGGAGGAGGAGAAAAAAGATGAGAGGAAGAGAAGAACTATGTGAGGAGAAGAAAGATGATGGGAGGAGAAGAAAGATGAGAGGAGGAGGAGAAAAAAGATGAGAGGAAGAGAAGAAAGACGAGAGGAGGAGAAGAACTATGAGGGGAAGAGAAGAAAGATGAGAGGATGAGAAAAAAGATGAGAGGAAGAGAAGAAAGACGAGAGGAGGAGAAGAACTATGAGGGGAAGAGAAGAAAGATGAGAGGATGAGAAGAAGAGAGGAGGAGGAGAAGAACTATGAGAGGAAGAGGAGAGAGATGAGAGGAAGAGAAGAAAGATGAGAGGAGAAGATAGATGAGAGGATGAGAAGGAAGATGAGAGGAGGAGAAGAAAGATGAGAGGAGGAGAAGAAAGATGAGGGGAAGAGAAGAAAGATGAGAGGAAGAGAAGAAAGATGAGGGGAAGAGGAGAGAGATGAGAGGAAGAGAAGAAAGATGAGAGGAGGAGGAGAACTATGAGAGGAAAAGGAGAGAGATGAGAGGAGGAGTGGATATGACAGCTGTTTAATGGTCATGTGACCCTTACTGTAGAGCTAACGGTGTGTGTGTGTGTGTGTGTGTGTGTGTGTGTGTGTGTCTGTGTGTGTGTGTGTGTGTGTGTGTGTGTGTGTGTGTGTGTGTCTGTGTTGTGACTGCCTCAATTAAACACTTTCCACAGTTATGGGCTTGAATAATTCAGCTATCCAAGCTGTACCGACACACACACACACACACACACACACGCACACACAAACACGAACGCACGCATGCAAACACACAGACACACACACACACAAATATAAATGTATCCACTAGCCCAGCACCAAACCCACATTACATTTTTACACCGTCAAAGCCAGAAATGGAATGTGTGCGTGTGCGTGTGCGTGCGTGCGTGCGTGCGTGTGTCTCTGTGTGTGGCTTCTGGAATGGTTTCCCACTTTCAACAACTTTGTAACAATTTTTAACTAAATAACACTGTTATTTGATTTGAAAGCTATTTTAACGTACTCAGTTAACCAGAATGCACTGCGGGAAACTAAGTAATCGTTGCCAGGTTAACGCGTCACCGAATTCGAAGGAATCTTGCGTTCTGGCTGCTCAGTGCTCGCTGCCAGCAGTCGTGGCTGGTTTTAGGACAAATGTAGGCTGATATCCGAGACAGATTGCTGTTGTTAATGTAGACTGTTGAAAAACATAACAATCATGCATTTTCCTCACTGGGTCTCATTGCGCAAGCTATAGCTACTAACAGCGAATAAAAAGCGAATGGAAAAACAAACTGTTGAGAAGTCTCGTGTCGCAACTGTCGCTGTCCTCAGATTAGCCAAGTGCTGAAACGGAAAATGAGAAGGCTAGCCTAACCTTACATTTAGCCTATTTTTGAAAAAAATAAATAAATGTAATACTCATTCAAGAAGGAAGTAGCCTGTCTATCTCTGCTCATGTTCTATCTGTTTAATCCCATCAAATCCAAAGGCGAGGCGGACTTGTCTCCGTTCAACCAACTTTATCAAAGAGCGCACGCTTTCTCGCCCTCTCTCTCTCGTGCTGGTGTTTGACCAAAAGCCGTTTCATCTGTACCTCTGCTGTTGGTCCCTAACAAATAGGCCTACAAGCCAGAGGGAATTGATCATTTGTAGGCCTAAATAAAACAAATGTGCAGGCTGCCTTTTAAAAATGGTCTTCATCCCATTCATTGACTCTAATGCAAGTGCAACATGAAGGAAAATCGCCCCTCGGTAAGTTGCACCGTGCGCACGCATTTCTGGGCATTCAGCTGTTCAGGTTATGCTTTCTGTTTTTAGAAGATGAGAAATGACTTGCGTGAAACATAGCTTACAACCCACACATGCCTAAATAGCGCATCGGGACACCCCACCGTCTCCATCTCGCCAGTTTGAGAGAGGTGTTGGGTTAGACCTGCATTTTGAAGATGTAGGCTATCGTCGCTTACTTTGGTCAAGAGTTTAATTTGATTTGTCCGTTCGCGTCTCAACTGTCCCTCTAGAGGAAGTCTGTGTTTATAATTTATGCAAAATAGGCGGCCCTGACTGCCTGGGGAGTGAGCTGAAATCTACAATGACTTGACAGTAGATTTCAGTAGCCTGCCTGAGCGTGCCTTGTTCTTGCTCGTGTTGTTTAAATGCAATGAAGTCCAAATGCAGTAATGATAGCCAGCGCATGCATTCATGGCTACCTTGTTTGCAACCTGCGTAAGAGGAGCACGAACATCGCCAGCAGGGCAAGGAGGACGCCACGTTTGAGGATAGAAATGGTCGCTGCCTCCTTCAGCAATTCGTCAAATAACTTTGAATAATCTTAAAATAAAGCCTGATTCAATTAAAGACAACTTCAAGGTCGTGCGCCTATTGTTTAGCCCATTAGGACTCGAAGTGTCCGAGGCCGCTGCACCGTGATACAGACCGGACCTCAAATAGCCTAATTCAGCAAGCTTTTAAAAAATATATATTAATAGCATATTAAAATTAATAACAAAGCAAAACAAAAACACGTATAGGCAATGCCTACCATGTGTTATTACAACTTGCAGGCCTAATAGGCAACACTTGGCAGGCGTAGACATCGTGGACTGGTGCGCTCCGATAGCCTATCATACTGTAGGTGATTTGTAATGACAATGAGCGCATATTAACAATGCGGACAAAACTTTTTTTAAAGCAGTTGGATTGAATGCACCAAGGCCTTTACCACTGTGCAGTAACCTATAGGCCTACTTGAAGTAGGCTTATTATCCGGACAATGTAAATATCTCCATCCTCGAAATGTGTTATCTGCCTGCCTGCTGTTCTGTTCCATGCCGCCTGTCATGCCGAGGTGATTTGATGACGCGTCCAATCAAATCACCCAGCAACGTTCTAATGGCATTGTAGTCGTTATTTTTTTCTTCCGGTGATTTGATGACGCTTGAAATCACCATTACTAAAACAATAAATAGCTTTTATATTTAATATAAAGATATTATATCCAGTGGCTACATAATCCCCTGTTATAATGTGGTCTAATACAGAGATAGGGCACAATATTGTTTGAAAGGTGGATTCCGCTTTAAGCACCTTAGCTGTTGATGGCAGGCTGACTAAAAAGAAAATCAGCCAAAGTCGCTATGGGCTTGCTGAAAAGTCGCTAGAAGTCGCTAGATGACGTCATGACTTTACGTATGACGTCACAATGTCACTCACGCCGCGCTGATCTACAGAAAACGTGGCCACATGCCTTCGTTCACAGTAGAAATGGGCGGTGCAGAGTCAGAATTATGTTGAAAAACGATGAATTTGTCACTGAAAATGCACGTTTTAAAAAGTCGCCAGATGTACCAAAAAGTCACTAAAAGCGCTAGATGAGTTTTTTGTCGCTAGTGCCCGTGATTCACTGCGGTCAGTGCGGCCAGCCTGCTAGTGCTCATTTAAATTTGTCATACCGTGGTAGCTTTTGTGATACGCACCGGATTCTCATGCCCCCTGTATCTGCTTGTAGGGTAGATCGAGTAAAGTTAAGTGCAGGGTACGGTTGAGGTAAATCAAATATACCTGTGTAACAAGACTCTCATCTTAATCAAAGTGTAGGCATAACATAAATGACAGTCAAAAAACATTTGGTGACCATATCGAAGATTGTGTAATCTCGGTTTATGTTGACATTCGGTTCGTGCCTTATCTTTGTCCCATATCGCTTGCCGTAGCCTCATACAAGCAGATGTACATGTGCATGAGAATTCCTGTGCGTATCACAAAAGCTGCCACACCGTAGTGCATCATGTGTCATGTCTGTCTCTACCCGCCACTGACAATCCATTGTGTGGTGTCGTGGGGAGGGAGACTGATTTGCCTCTCACAAGACAAGCGAAATAGTCGCTAGATTCGGCCAGATTGAGCCTGAAAAGTCGCTAAGTCGCTAGATGATTTTTTTGTCGCCAGAGGTGGCCAAAAGTCGCTGAATCTAGCAACAAAGTCGCTAAATTGGCAACACTGAGTGTATAGCGTGGGTGAGGGCCTGCAGTTTTTGCCACCCGCGATGTCTCCGTCTCGGCATGAAAGAGCCTCGGACACCGCGCAGCTGTCTGCTTTCTAAGCGACGCGTCCAATTCTCGCCTCGATCGACACATCTATGGACAATCTGACATGACATCTATACGACATTTATTTAATGTGTGTGTTTATGTTGACATTTTTAGTCTAATGATTTCTGTTTTACCAGAGTTTTACCAGAACCGTCATTTCACTACAAGCTGTAACCTTGGTTATGGATTTGCATATGACATATAAACTACTCTACTCTACTCTACTCTACTCTACACTACTCTACTCTACTCTACTCTAAACTCTAATCTACTCTAGTCTACTCTGCTCTACTCTACTCTACTCTACTCTACACTACTCTACTCTAGTCTATTCTACTCTACTACTCTACTCTACTACTCTACTCTACTCTGCTCTACTCTACTGTACTCTACTCTACTACTCTACTCTGCTCTACTCTACTCTGCTCTATTCTACTCTAATCTACTCTACTCTACTGTACTCTACTCTACTCCTCTACTCTACACTACTCTACTCTAATCTACTCTACTCTACTCTACTCTACTACTCTACTCTACTATAATATACTCTACTACTCTACTCTACTACTCTACTGTACTCTACACTACTCTACTCTACTCTTTTCTACTCTACACTACTCTACTCTACTCTACTACTCTACTCTACTCTACTCTACTCTACTCCACTCTACCTCCACGACCCCCCTGGGGGTCCTGACCCGCAGTTTGGGAACCGTTGCGTTAGGCTGTTGTTATTCCTCCAGCATCTGTCTCTTCAACCCATCTGTACCTGATTGGGGCACTACATTCAATAACAAAAAAAGTTACTGGTCTCTCTCTCTCTCTCTCTCTGTCTCTCTCTGTATGTATCCCCGTCCCTTCTCTCTCTCTCTCCCAAACACAGAGAGAGAGAGAGAGAGAGAGAGAGAGAGAGAGAGAGAGAGAGAGAGAGAAAGAGGGAGGGAGACTGAACCACTTACAGCCCTTAATGCCAAACGTACATTTTCATAGCAAATGTTGGCAAGGGGCTTCATGTGTGTGTGTGTGTGTGTGTGTGTGTGTGTGTGTGTGTGTATGTGTCATCTTTTGAATACTTAGCTGCAGTTCTAAAATGTTCTTCTGACATACTGTTATTGACTATTTACAGACCTCCAAGACTTTCTGCACCACTCTTCTTAGAGGAATTTGGTGAGCTGTTGTCGAATGTTTGTGTGGACTATGATAGCTTGTTTATAGCAGGCGATTTTAATTTTTACGTGGACGACTTAGAGAATGTCTATGCTAAGGAATTTTTAAGTCTTATTGACATTTTTAGCCTCACACAGCATGTAACAGGACCAACACACAACCAAGGTCACACTTTAGACCTAATAATAACAAAAGGCCTTAATGCTTGTGCTAGTGTCAAAGACTATGGCTTTTCTGACCATTACTGCATTTTTTCTGATGTTTCTATGTACCCTCATGTTCAAAGGGAATCTGTTACAGTCAAAAAACGTATAATCAACTGTGAGACAGCCTCACTCTTTCAGCAAGCACTTTCAGAGATCCAAAGTCAAACCTCAGAGAGTGCAGATGATCTCATGGTTAATTTTAATTCAAGGATGACCCGTATTATGGATGTTATTGCCCCCGAAAAAATCAAAAACAGTGGGACGTGAAAAAGCACCTTGGAGAAAGAATCCCACAGTTATATTGCTAAAGCAAGAATGCAGGAGGGCTGAAAGACAGTGGCGTAAATCCAAACTTGAAGTCCACTACCAAATCTATAAACACACACTCTCGAAATACAACCAAGCAATTTCTAAAGCTAGACAATCTTTTTTCTCTGACATAATTAACAGAAATATTAATAATGCACGTGTCCTGTTTGGCACTGTGGAAAAGCTAGCAAGGCCCCCAAATCTAATGCCCTCTGAGTTCCTCTCAGTCAGCAAATGCAATGAGTTCGCATCCTTTTTCAAAGGAAAGATTGAAAAAATACGTGCAAACATACTCACACATGTGCAACCGACCCAAGATTCAGACCAGCTTGCTATGGTGAAGTTAAATCCTAACCTCATGAGAAATTTTCATTTAGTTGATGTGGACATTCTTAATAGAACGGTACAAAGTCTTAGCTCCTCTACATCTGACTTAGATATTTTACCAACAGCCTTCTTCAAATCCATCTTAAATCTAATATCATCAGATGTACTTCAGATCATCAACACCTCACTACAAACAGGCATATTCCCAGGCTGTCTGAAAGAAGCAGTTGTGAAACCCTTACTGAAAAAGAACAACCTGGATGCACTGGTACTAAACAACTATAGGCCCATATCCAATTTACCATTCATGGGTAAAATAATAGAGAAAATTGTTTTTAACCAATTAACTGCTTTTCTAATGTCTAATAGCTATTTTGATAAGTTTCAATCAGGTTTCCGTGCCTACCACAGCACTGAAACAGCTCTTATTAAAGTTATGAATGACATAAGATTGAATTCTGATGCTGGCAAATCATCCGTCTTGGTACTTCTTGATTTGAGTGCTGCTTTCGATACAGTTAATCATTCTATACTACTACACAGACTGGAACACTGGGTTGGCTTTACGGGCATAGTGATCGACTGGTTAAAATCGTACTTACAACAAAGAAGTTTTTTTGTCGCCATTGGAAGACATACTTCATCACCAATGTCTCTGGATTGTGGGGTCCCCCAGGGCTCCATTCTGGGACCACTACTGTTCAATCTGTATATGTTGCCACTGGGACACATTATCGAGAATAACTCCATAAATTACCATAGCTATGCGGATGATACCCAGCTCTACTTATCTATGTCCCCAAATGACTATACCCCCCTTGAATCACTCTATCATTGCATGGACCAAATTAACAAATGGATGTCTCACAATTTCCTCCAGCTGAACACAGATAAAACTGAAGTAATTATATTTGGGAAAAGAGAGGAGAGACAAAAGATTGCTACTATCCTAGAAACGAAGGGACTGAAAGCAAGGGAAACAGTTAAAAATCTTGGGGTCCTCATTGACAGTGACCTAAACTTCAACAGTCACATGAAAGCTATTACTAAGTCTGCATTTTATCACATAAAAAAACGTCTCTAAATTTAGGGGCCTGATGTCTAAACATGATCTGGAGAAGCTAATACATGCCTTTATTTCTAGTAAAGTTGATTACTGTAACAGTCTTTTTACTGGCCTCCCCAATAAAACCATTAAACAGCTTCAACTTGTACAAAACGCAGCTGCAAGGGTTCTTACAAAGACAAGGAAGTTCGACCACATTACTCCAATTTTAAGATCGCTGCATTGGCTCCCAGTAAGCTACAGAATTGATTTTAAGGCTATGCTACTTGTGTTTAAATCACTAAATGGAATGGGACCCACATATCTACTGGATATGTTTTCTGCTGTATGCACCAACTAGGTCACTAAGGTCAACGGAGAAGAATTTGCTGGTGATTCCAAAAGTCAAAACAAAGTGTGGAGAGGCAGCCTTTAGCTTCTATGCTTCAAAGCTTTGGAACCAGCTTCCAGATGACATAAAAAATGCACCCACTATTGATAGCTTTAAATCTAGACTCAAGACAAAGCTGTTCTCAGATGCTTTCCCCTAGCTTAAATTACTTATTCTTATTATTTTTATTTCTTATTTAATTTGTTTTATTTTATTTTATTTTATTATTATTTTTACCTTATGTTTTATCTTAATGTTTTTAAATGCTTTTTGACTATAATTCATTTCCTTCTTTCTTCCCTGTTTCCTTTCATTTACATTTGTTAACTTTGTGAAGCACATTGAGTTGCACCTGTGTATGAAATGCGCTATATAAATAAACTTGCCTTGCCTTGCCTTGTGTGTGTGTGTGTGTGTGTGTGTGTGTGTTGGTGTGTGTTGGTGTGTGTGTGCATGTATGTGTGTGTGTGTGTGTGTGTGTGTTTGTGTGTGTGTGTATATATATGTGTGTGCGTGTGTGTGTGTGTGTGTGTGTGTGTGTGTGTGTGTGTGTGTGTGTGTGTGTGTGTGTGTGTGAGCGAGGTGTTCTATGCCTCTCCACAGGGAGGCTGTAAGTGGTGCCACAGTATATAAGTGAGGCGGGCAAACACTGGAGCTGTGACACACACACACACACACACCTCTCAGGAAGTGCATAACTGACTGTAACTTACAGCTTGCACCTATTTTCGGATTGGGGGCAAGGAGTGTGCACAATCTCCTGTGGAATGAACCATAGGACGCCTCCTGTGGAACACCGCCTTCTAGAACTGAACACTGCCTGCTTCTAGAACCCTCCCGATGAACACCACAGTCTGCTTCTATAACTGAATACTGCCTGCTTCTAGAACCCTCCCATGGAACACCACCGTCGGCTTCAAGAACTGCACACTGCCTGCTTCTAGAACCCTCCCGTGCAACACCACCGTCTGCTTCTAGAACTGTACACTGCCTGATTCTAGAACCCTCATGTGGACTACCGCCTGCTTCTACAACTGTACATTGCCTGCTTCTAGAACCCTTCATGTGGAACACCACCTGCTTCTAGAACTCTACACTGCCTGCTTCTAGAACCCCTTCTCTGGAACACCACCGCCTGCTTCTAGAACTGTACACCTCCTCCTGTGGAACACTGCCTACTTCTAGAACTCTAGAACGTCTCCTAACACATATCCATTAACACATTTCAGCAACAAAAAGCCCTATGATCAAACATGTTGTCATACATACCTCGCAGGATAGTGAGTACATTTACCAAGAGGAGGGACAGCTGCTCCAGTGTGTGTGTGTGTGTGTGTGTGTGTGTGTGTGTGTGTGTGTGTGTGTGTGTGAGTGTGAGTGCATGTGAATGTGTCCTTGTGTGTGTGTGTGTGTGTGTGTGTGTGTGTGTGTGTGTGTGTGTGTGTGTGTGAGTGTGTTTTAGTGTGAGTGCATGTGAATGTGTCTGTGTGTGTGTGTGTGTGTGTGTGTGTGTGTGTGTGTGTCGGTGTGTGTGTGTGAGTGTGAGTGCATGTGAATGTGTCCTTGTGTGTCCTTGTGTGTGTGTGTGTGTGTGTGTGTGTGTGTGTGTGTGTGTGTTTGTGTGTGTGAGTGTGTTTTAGTGTGAGTGCATGTGAATGTGTCTGTGTGTGTGTGTGTGTGTGTGTGTGTGTGTGTGTGTGTGTGTGTGTGTGTGTGTGTGTGTGTGTGTGTGTGTGTGTGTGTGTGTGTGTGTGTGTGTGTGTGTGTGTGTAATCACAACACTCGTGTCCAAATGCCAAACCATGCATAAGCATGAGCAGCTCTTGTCATTACAGGAAATGTCATTGGCAGCTTCAGCATGCGGATTTGAATAGTTAATGATAGCCACCCAATAGCTAGTGTGTGCCAAACTGTGTGCATTTCTGTGTGTTTCAAACCAATTAACAGCAACTGGGACACCAGAATTTTCCTTTGAAATATTTATTTGTTTTGTATGATATTAATTTTTTTATTTTTGTATAATTCCGACACATGAACGCAATGATCGGAACCAGGTCTTTAAAAACACAGATAGTCAAATGCCAAAATCTCCTTTACCACATTTGTTTTAAGAGGAG
>NC_085866.1:1378362-1380874 GCF_034702125.1 Engraulis encrasicolus
CACGTCCACTTGCCGTTCCCACCCATATTAAATATTCAGAGGAATCACTGTTTCTAAAGATACCCTGCCAGTCCAACACACCGCTCTAGAACTTGCACTACTGAAGTATTCGCTAACCTACCAGGACTCACATGTGAATTTAAGTGCCATAGGGTTCAAGATGATGTCGGTTAACCAGCAAGTACAGCGTCAGGATACCAAAACATTTTGGACCATTTTTTCAGGCCCCCAACCTTGTGGGAAAAGCTGGAGTGGGCCTCCTCCTCTTCCAACATGACAATGCAATTCTTGTAATGTAGACATGACATCACGCAGCTAATACCCCTTCTGGGATCATTTGAAGAGCGTACAGCACCGCATCCTGCACTGGTGCCAACAGCTGATGAATGTTTTACAGAAATCAACAAGATAAAAACAAATCCCTCACCTCTCACTTCTCCTCAGAAAGGCAGTTTGATTCTGTGCAGCGTCACAAAAATATGGATTTCCCGCATCCACTTGCCATTCCCACCCATATTAAATATTCAAAGGAATGGCTGTTTCTAAAGATACCTTGGGCTGGACTGGCCATCTGGAATAGCAGGAATTTCCCTGTGGGCCCTGAACCTTATTTAAAGATTTCTGAAAATAGGGGCACACGAGGGTGCGGGGCCCACTGGTGAGTCAGTTCTGTGCCGCTAATTTTCAGGGGCCCCTTTAAGCCAAAAGTGCCCGGGCCCTATTTCCCCGCCAGTCCAGCCCTGAAGATACCCTGCCAGTCCAACAGACCGCTTTATAACTTGCACTACAGTATGTTGCCAAATGTATTCACTAACCTGCCTTGACTCACATATCAATTTCACTGCCAGCATCCCATCCCTAACCCCATATGGTTCAATGGTGTTCAGCTTTTAGTTAGTTAGAGTTAGAGTTAGAGTGTAGTCCAACAGACCGCTTTTAATACTTGCACTACTGCAGTGCTTTTCAACACTGGGGTTGGGACCCTATTTGGCGTCGCATATAATTCAAGGGTCGTCTGAGATGCCAAAAAGTTGTCTGTAGAAAAAAGAATACTGATACATTTTACTAATTAATATAACACAACTATTCAATATTGTCTTTAAAACACCATTTACAATCGTAGACTGCCATAACTAAGGTTTAATACCCTACAACTTAACGTAGGTCATTCATGTTTTAGTTTTTGTCACGAAAAATGTGTATGGGGTCCCCAGAAATGTGGGGTGTCAAAATGGGTTGTTCCCATGGCAAAATAGGTTGGGAACCACTGCACTACTGTGTGGTGCCAAAAGTATTCGCTAAACCAGAGATTCTTGAAGTATATAGAGATATGCCAATGTAATAGGTTGCTATGGGCACCTAACATGACCAGGTTTCCGCGTCATGCCTTAAAGGGGCGTGTCAATAATACTCCTAGGCATTGAATAGAACAGTACTTAGGTCTCTGCCTAAAGGGGGATTTCCCCCCTCCCCCCTAGCAATAATAGAACCTGGAAACACCAATTGCGGCCAATGGAACTCTCTCTCTTCTCTACTCTCTCTGGCTAAACTGCCTTGACTCACATATGAATTGAACTGCAGAACATTCCATTCGGTAACTCATAGCAAGTTTGATTCAATATGGTGTTTCACGTTTTGCAGCTCATACAGGTGTCAGGATAACCAAAACATTTTGACGACCATTTTGGGCCATGCTCCCAACCGTGGTGGGAACAGTTTGTGGGAGCAGTGAACACCGTATCAGTGAGCACAACGTATCAGTGAATCACTCCGAAGCACAATCAGGACCGCCCGGGGCGATGAAAAAAGGCCCTGTAGCCGCCCTACTTCAAAAAGTGGCCGGTTCACAGCGTCAGTGCGCTCAGATATATAGGCGTGGAACGGTGTGGATAAGTCACCTAGAGGTTGCACACACTACAACAGAGTCCATAAAGACATGGATGAGTCAGGTGTGGATGAACTTGGCTGGCCTGCACAGAATACTGACCCTTGAACCCAATAGAACAGTGGTCCCTTAACCTTTTTTTTTTTAAACGCACGCACCCGCCTTTCCTATGCCCGAAGACACAAGGCCCGCACGCACCCCTCAACACAAAATTCTGCCACGTGTAATATGCATACTAAAAAATGTTGCAAGTGATTAATTTCAAGTGATTCTTGCTTGAGACATTTAATCACTTACCTTAAAGACCTCTAAAATGGTGGGTCCATAACAATGTGCTAATTTGGTCATAAATCTGACCTAACTATAGTGTTTGCAAGCATTAATTTTGGTCACGAAACCTTCAACACAAACAAAATTCTGCGCACGCACCCCTGGGAATCGCTGTCTCTGGTGCACCCCCAGGGGATGCCCGCACCCACCAGGATTAAGAACCACTGCAATAGAAACACCTTTAGGATGAATTGGAGCGAAAGACTGAGAGGCCAGGCCTTCTTGACCGACATCAGTGTGTCACCTCACCCAATGTGGTTTTAGAAAGAATGGTGCCAAACAAATTCCCAAAAACTT
>NC_085866.1:1380974-1393474 GCF_034702125.1 Engraulis encrasicolus
CATGTGTTTGTTGGGGCGTCTCTAACTCATTCCTTAAACACATTTCAGCAACAAAAAGCCCTATGATCAAACATGTTGTCATACATACCTCGCAGGATAGTGAGTACATTTACCAAGAGGAGGGACAGCTGCTCCAGTGTGTGTGTCCTTGTGTGTGTGTGTGTGTGTGTGTGTCTGTGTCTGTGTGTCTGTGTGAGTGCATGTGAATGTGTCCTTGTGTGTGTGTGTGTGTGTGTGTGTGTGTGTGTGTGTGTGTGTGTGTGTGTGTGAGTGTGTTTTAGTGTGAGTGCATGTGAATGTGTCTGTGTGTGTGTGTGTGTGTGTTTGTTGTGTGTGTGTGTGTGTCGGTGTGTGAGTGTGAGTGCATGTGAATGTGTCCTTGTGTGTGTGTGTGTGTGTGTGTGTGTGTTTGTGTGTGTGTGTGTGTGTGTTTGTGTGTGTGAGTGTGTTTTAGTGTGAGTGCATGTGAATGTGTCTGTGTGTGTGTGTGTGTGTGTGTGTGTGTGTGTGTGTGTGTTTGTTGTGTGTGTGTGTGTGTGTGTGTGTATCTGTGTGTGTGTGTGTGTGTGTGTATGCAATCACAACACTCATGTTGAAATGCCAAACACTGTATAAGCATGAGCAGGTCTTGTCATTACAGGAAATGTCATTGGCAGCTTCAGCATGCGGATTTGAATAGCTAATGATAGCCACCCAATAGCTAGTGTGTGCCAAACTGTGTGCGTTTCTGTGTATGAAACCAATGAACTGCAACTGGGACACCAGAATTTTCCTTTGAAATATTGATTTATTTTGTATGATATTTATTTATTTTTGTATTTTTGTATAATTCTGACACATGAACGCAATGATCGGTACCAGGTCTTTAAAAACACGGATAGTCAAAAGTCAAAATGCCCTTTACCACATAGGAGTGTGTGTGTGTGCGTATGTGTGTGTGTGTGTGTGTGTGTGTGTGTGTGTGTGTGTGTGTGTGTGTGTGTGTGTGTACGTGCGTGTGTCTGCATGCGTGCGTGCGTGTGAGTGTATGTCGTGTGTGTGCTGTGTGAGTTTGTATGTGTGTGTTTATTTACTTATTTTTAACAGTTTCGCCACTTTTACATGATCCATCTCCCTCAGCTATGACACACAGAGAGCTGGGTAACATAGCAACCCAGCATAGCAACCAGCCAGCATCACATCTGGTCTGTGTTGCACAGAGGCGCAGTGCCATGACAACTCCTCAGCATCACACCTGGTCTGCCATAGCAACTTTGTACCATAGCAACCATCCAGCATCACATCTGCCCTGGCATAGAGACCAGGGGTGGATTCCATTAGGGCAGTCATGAGTAAGCGCTTAGGGCTTCAAACTTGTAGCCCAAAGGTTCCCGGTTCGACTCCCGACCTGCCAGGATGGTGGGGGGAGTTATTTACAAGTGCTCTCTCCCCCATCCTCCTCCATGACTGAGGTACCCTGAGCATGGTATCGTCCTGCCGCACTGCTCTCTTTCGGGCGCCATTGGGGGCTGCCCCTTTGCACGGGTGAGGCATACATGCAATTTTGTTGTGTGCAGTGTGCACTTGTGTGCTGTGGAGTGCTGTGTCACAATGACAACGGGAGTTGGAGTTTCCCAGTTGTGCTTTTACGTTCACTTCACAATATGCAGACTCTCGTAGTCCCTTGCTCCCTTGCCTCACTTTGGTAGCCCGATTATCACTGACATTCAAATCTCTTCGAGGCTTGGTCTGAACAAGAGCAAAACAATTAACATCTCCCAAACGGCATGGTTGACCTGCCTTCCTTGGTTTGTCCATCTAATGGTTGTTTGTGGGAGGAGTTCCCGTTTTTTTGGGAGCTCAGAAAGTACTTGCATTGCTCTTGACCTGACTAGTAGCAACGCTGAAGGTGTTGCGTCACTAGGAGGGCACGATCTGGCTATCACATTGGCCCTACGATGACGCCACCGACAACAGAATTGTATTTGGTGAATGTTGAATGACCAATAGCCCCCCAAAAGTGATTGTGGCTAGGCTGAGAGCGGGGAAACTTTACTGTTTCCTCCACTGAGGCGGGGCATCAGAGAAACAAGAGGCCACAAGCAAAGACAGAGGACGGGCGCAGTGTTGCCAGATTGGGCTGTTTCCCGACCAATTGGGCTGCTTAGGATGGCCGTGTGCGGGTAAAAATGGCATTTAGCAGAAAAACCCGCCTATAGAAATCAATAGAATTGGGCGGAATTTAGTGTTTCCAGGCGGGTTTTGAGCATTTTTTGGGCTGGAAATCATCAGCCTCATCTGGCAACCCTGGTCGGGTGTCTACATTTTGGAATCCACCCCAGGTATCATGGCAACAGCCCAGCATCCAATTTACTCTGACATAGAGACCAGGTATCATAGCAACCACCCAGCATCCTATCCACCCAAGCATAGAGACTTGGTACCATAGCAACTCATCAGCATCACATCTGGCTTATAATGTAAAAATGAGTTCATGGATATGGAACATCAGAAGGGTCAAAAAGCAAAGTTTTAATGAATAATGCCTTTTTTGCCAGGGTGTACAGGTATATGAGCCGCCCTTTAATGACCTCATGCTTTGAAAGTATGCTGATGAGTCTGAAATATAAAACCATCCTCTCGTGTCAGGCATAAATCCATTCTATCCAGCATTTAATGTAGATTGACTTGGGGGTCAGGCTTGTACGAAATTCCGAATTGAATGAATTGCAATTCAAAGTAATGCCATAATACGAACACAAGGTGGTGTCATTACCTTGAATTTCTTTGAATTTAATCTACACCACCCATTGAGAATACATAGAACACCACCTAGTGTTCATATTACAGCATTACTGTGAATTTAAATTCATTCAATTCGGAATTTCGGAATTTCGAACAAGTCTGTTGGGGGTACATCTGTCTAGTAATAATAACCTGTCTTTATAAGAGCCTATGAGCCCCACTGTGGAAACATGTCAGATAAAAGATAAACACTTCTACATGTCTGAAACAAAATTAACTTTTAAAAATTGTCTCAGATTTAGTCCTGATGTTTGGACAAGAGACACCGGTCCATCAGTCCATGACTCCATCGTCGTCCTCTTATAGACACAGCTCAGAGGTCCTGCGCAGCCAACATGCTACGTGACACAGCTGCCGTCACACTGTCCTTTTGGATGCTACAGGGTGTCCTGTCTTCCTCACATACTGCACTCAGGGTCGCTGACAGCTTTTGCCGGGCCCGGGACAAAGTAATCTGAAAAGTCCCCAAATCCAATACATACAATGTAAAGAGGACCTAATTCTGGGCCCACTCTCACCTTGGGCCCGGGACAGCACACTCCTTTGTCCCCCCCTGTCGGCATCCCTGACTGCACGTGTCCTGTTGTACAGTGTCCTGTCCTCCTCACATACTGCACGTCACGTGTCCAGTGTCCTGTTCTCTTCACTTACTTCCTGTTGTGTCAAATGTCCTGCTGTTCAGGTGTGAGGATGAAGCACCATTCTGGTCACGAGTCCAGTAGTCCTAATTAGCCAGGTGTGCCCACGAGTCCAGTAGTCCTAATTAGCCAGGTGTGCCCAGGCATGACAGGTGTTCAGGTCTGGTGCCTTGTCACATAAAGAGAATCACAACTGTCAATCTTACCCCTGATCCTCAACACCCGAGACAATGCCTGATGTTCTATTTTTCCGAGTCGTACAAATATCAAAACAGTGTTTGATGGCTATGATTTGCGATCGCCAACTCCTGGATTGGCAGGTGTGCCAAGGTGTGCCAAGGTGTGCCCAGGTGTAGGCTGGTCTGGCCTGGTCCCTTCTCCTCTACTCCAGGTATTCCTGCTCGGCTCCGTGTTCAGGTGCGCCAGCCTCTGTTTGGTCCTCTGATGGTTCCGTTGCCCCTGGTAATGACTCTAGGGGCGGGGCCTGGGTTGGTGTGGGGACGGACAGGTAGCGCTACCGGGTCACCTGTAGATGAGGAGAGGAGAGGACAGTAGAGGAGGGGAGAGGAGAGGAGAGGAGAGGAGAGGAGGGGGGGATATGAGAGGAAGAGAGGAGAGGAGAGGAGATGAAAGTTGAGAAGAGGAGAGGAGGGGAGAGGAGGGAAGAGGAGAGGAGGTGGGGAGAGGAGGGAGGAGAGAGAAACCATTATAATCCACCATCGACCCACCACTAACAAATAAGTGTGTGTGTGCGTGCGTGCGTGTGCATGTGTGTGTGCGTCTGTGTCTGTGTCTGTGTGTGTGTGTGTGCCATAATCCATGCTTGTCTGAGTCACACACCTACAGCATTCATAACAATGCGGCTCTATAACCAGTCACACAAGGAGTGGCAACACACACACACACACACACTCACACTCACACACACACAGACACACACACACACACACACACACACACACACACACACACTCACACTCACACTCACACACACACACACACACACACACACACACACACATAGATAAACTGCAGAGACAACTGTCTTTAATTGGACTGCAGACTGTTGATATAATGATGTAATTAGAACAGATGGCTCATGATAAAAGAACATGCACACACACACACTTGCGCAGACACACACACACACACTCACACACACACACTCACACACACACACACACACACACACTCTTACACACACACACACACCTTCATCACACACACACACACACACACACACACACACCACAAACACACACGCGCAGACACACCACGCACCACACTACACACACAGACACACAGACACAGACACACACACACACACACACACACACACACACAAACATACAAAGCCATCCTTCCATAAAAAACCGAGACCAACCGAGAAAAAGAAAAAGATAAACCGAGAGAGCCAAAATAGAGAGAGAGAGAGAGGGAGAGAGAGAGAGAGAGAGGGGGAGGGAGAGAGAGAGAGAGAGAGAGAGAGAGAGAGAGGGAGAGAGAGAGAGAGTTGCAAACACAACATGGTAGACCATTTAAAACGCAGAAACGATGGTAGAGAAACATTCAAATAGCGAAGAAAGACAGTACTCGCTTCGCTGATGCCCCTCCTCTGTGGAGAAAACAATATATTTTCCCCACAGTCATAGCTTGTTGGCTTGTAGCCCAAAGGTTTCCGGTTCGACTCCCAAACCAACAGGTTAGTGGGGTAATTTGCAATCATCATTCCGAGGTTCACCAGAGGTACTCTCGTGATTCCAATCGACTCTTGTGATTCCAATAGACACGACTCTTGTGATAGACAGAAACACAGAGGTAATATGACAATTTGCAATCACAAGAGGTCATTCTCATCCCATGCGAATAGAGCAGTGTTTCTCAACCATTTTTTAGGCGAGGCACCCTTTCAATTCATTAAAAATGTCAAGGCAACCCAAACCACCAAGCTGTAACATCTGATACCACACAAGCTTAGAAAATAACACATTTGGAAATGTCACACGACATGGGGCGACCTGCAGATGAAAGATTCTGACTAACATAACCTTATCAATTTTGGCAAATATGTATTATATTACATAATTTATTGATCAGCCACGTTTCTGCGCCACCCCTGAGGGTGGCCTGCGGCACCCCAGGGTGTCCCGGCACCCCAGTTGAGAAACACTGGAATAAGGCATAACTCTTAATGTGATTCTTATGCAATTCTTATAATGTAGACATGACTTCACGCAGCTAATACCCCTTCGGGGATCATTTGAAGCGCGTACAGCACCGCATCCATCCTGCACTGATGCCAATGCACTGATGCCAACAGCTGATGGATGTTTTACAGAATTCAACAAGATGAAAACAAATCCCTCGAGCCAAATCATCATTAACCCCCACCCCCCCACCCGCCCCTTCTTACTTCACAGTTTGATTCTGTGCATCAGCGTTACAGAAATATGGATTTCTCACGTCCACTTGCCGTTCCCACCCATATTAAATATTCAGAGGAATCACTGTTTCTAAAGATACCCTGCCAGTCCAACACACCGCTCCAGAACTTGCACGACTGAAGTATTCGCTAACCTACCATGACTCACGTGTGAATTTAAGTGCCATAGGGTTCAAGATGATGTCGGTTCACCAGCAAGTACAGCGTCAGGATACCAAAACATTTTGGACCATTTTTTCAGGCTCCCAACCTTGTGGGAAAAGCTGGAGTGAGCTTCCTCCTCTTCCAACATGACAATGCAGTTCTTGTAATGTAGACACGACATCACGCAGCTAATACCCCTTCTGGGATCATTTGAAGCGCGTACAGCACCGCATCCTGCACTGATGCCAGCAGCTGATGAATGTTTTACGGAAATCAACAAGATAAAAACAAATCCCTCACCTCTCACTTCTCCTCAGAAAGGCAGTTTGATTCTGTGCAGCGTCACAAAGATGTGGATTTCCCACATCCACTTGCCATTCCCACCCTTATTAAATATTCAGAGGAATGGCTGCTTCTAAAGATATCCTGGGCTGGACTGGCCATCTGGCATAGGGGGAATTTCCCTGTGGGCCCTGCACCCTATGTAAAGATTTCTGAAAATAGGGGCCCACGAGGGTGCAGGGCCCACTGGTGAGTCAGTTCTGTGCCGCTAATTTTGAAGTTCCCTTTGAAGCCAAAAGTGCCCGGGCCCTATTTCCCCGCCAGTCCAGCCCTGAAGATACCCTGCCAGTCCAACAGACCGCTTTATAACTTGCACTACAGTATGTTGCCAAATGTATTCACTAACCTGCCTTGACTCACATATCAATTTCACTGCCAGCATCCCATCCCTAACCCCATATGGTTCAATGGTGTTCAGCTTTTAGTTAGTTAGAGTTAGAGTTAGAGTGTAGTCCAACAGACCGCTTTATAACTTGCACTAATACAGTGCTTCTCAACCCTGGGGTCGGGACCCCTATTTGGGGTCACATATAATTCAAATGGCGTCGTCTGAGATGTCAGAAAGTGTGTGTAGAAAAAAGAATACTGATACATTTTACTAATTAATATAACACAACTACTCAATATTCTCTTTGAAACACCATTTACAATCGTAGACCGCCATAAATATCTGTAGGTTTAATAATCTACAACTTAACATAGCTCAGTCATGTTTAAATTTTTGTCATGAAAAATGCGTTATGGGGTCAACAGAAATGTGGGGTGACAAAATAAGTTGTTCCCATGGCAAAATAGGTTGGGAACCGCTGCACTACTGTATGGTGCCAAAAGAATTTGTTAAACCAGAGATTATTTAAGTATATAGAGATGTGCCAATGTAATAGGTTGCTATGGGCACCTAACATGACCAGGTTCCGGTCTGCCTAAAGGGGCGTGTCATAATACTCCTAGCATTGAATAGAACAGTCCTTAGGTCTGCCTAAAGGGGGATTCCCCCCCTCCCCCTTGCAATAATAGAACCTGGAAACAATGGGCCAATGGAACCTCTCTCTCTCTCTACTCTCTCTGGCTAAACTGCCTTGACTCACATATGAATTTAACTGCAACATCCCATTTGTAACCCATGCAGTATGATTCAATATGGTGTCCACGTTTTGCAGCTAATACAGTGTCAGGACACCAAAACATTTTGGACCATTTTGCCATGCTCCCAACCCTGTGGGAACAGTTTGGAGCAGTGAACACCGTATCAGTGAGCACACGTATCAGTGAACACCGAAGCACAATCAGGACCGGCGATGGAAAAAGCCCCTGCAGCCGCCCACTTCAAAAGTGGCGATCACAGCGGCAGTGCGCTCAGATATATAGGCGTGGAACGTGTGGATAAGTCACCTAGAGGTTGCACACAACAAGGTCCATAAAGACATGGATGACAGAGTATTGTGTGGATGAACTTGGCTGGCCTGCACAGAATCCTGACCTGAACCCAATAGAACAGTGGTCCTTAACCTTTTTTACTTAACGCACCCCCTTTCCTGTGCCGAATACAAGCCGCACACCACCAACACAAACTTCTGCACGTGTATATGCACTAAAAAAATGTTTTAAGTTATTAATTACAATGATTCTTGCTTGAGACATTAATCAATACCTTAATGACTTAAAATGGGGTCCATAACATGTGCTAATTTGGTCATAATCTGACCTAACTATAGTGTTTGCCAGCATAATTTTGGTCACAACCTCAACATAAACAAAATTCTGCGCACCCCCTGGAATCTCTGGCGCACCCCCAGGGGATGCCCGCACCCCAGTTTAAGAACCACTGCAATAGAACACCTAGGATGAATTAGAGTGGAGACTGAGAGCCAGGCCTTCTTGACCGACTTCAGTGTGTCACCTCACCAATGTGGTTTTAGAAGAATGGTCAAAAATTCCCAAAAACACACTACTCAACCTTGTGGAAAGCCTTCCCAAAAGGTGGACCAACAACATATTGAAACGTATGGGGTTTAGGAACTGGCACTTAAATTCATATGTGAGTCAAGGTAGGCCAGCAAATACAGTTTGCTAGTTTTTAGTTTAAATTTGTTGCCTCAAAGTGCAGCTCTTTGGCAAAAAATGCCAAAAACAACAAAAAATGAAAGAGGATTTCAAGCAAGGACAAAAAAATCCTTTAGGTCAACAAGAGAATGAATGCCAAGCACTGGATTCATATTCCTCCATGAAACATTATAACCACTTAAAAGGGGCAGCCGTGGCCTAGTGGTAAGAGAGTTGGTCTTTCAATCTAGGGATTGCAGGTTCGAATCCCCACTGACCTCTCCCTACATCTCCATCCATGGCTGAAGTGCCCTTGAGCAAGGCACCTAACCCCACATTGCTCCAGGGACTGTAACCAATACCCTGACAAATAATAACTGTAAGTCGCTTTGAATAAATGAAAGCGTCAGCTAAGTGCAATGTAATGTAATGTAATGTAATGTAAAACTGCACAAAATAGCGCTTTTCTGTCTGGAAACATAAATGACGAAGCAATAATATCACATAATAATATTACATCTTTAGTCGTGATATCCTCAGCATATCAGTAGAAATACCAACAGCTGCACGGGTGATTTACGGGAATAGACACAACTCTTCATGCATTAAAATGATGGACCTTAAATGCCCAATGATTACTGTGAAAGCTACACACATGCACACACAAACACACACACACACACACACACACACACACACACACACACACACACACACACACACACACACACACACAAACACACACACACCATCATCATCATCATCATCATCATCGGCGGACACTCGTGGTCGAGTATGTCTGTCCTCCTTCTTGGTCCTTGTGGGTCTTCAGATGGGCGAAGAGGCCAATCCTGGACCCACATACTTTGGGGCAATGTGGGCATGGGTGGGCAGGGGTAGTTATGGGTTTTGGTGGAACTTTGTTGGTGGAGGTGATCTCTTTCTTCCGTTTGCGTTTCTGCTCTGCAGCACTGTGGAGATCCCTGTTGTATTGTGCAGCCCCCTCTCTAACCACTTTTCTCCAGGCAGGTCTGTTCCTCACTGTAGTCTCCCAGGTGTTAAGGGGTATATGGCACTTCCTGATGTTGTCCTTGATGTTGTCTTTGTACCTTTTCTTTTGACCTCCTGGGGCACGTTTCCCTTGGAGAAGCTGTGAGTACAGGACTTGTTTGGGTAGTCGAGAGTCTTGCATTCGAATGACATGGCCAGTCCATCTAAGTTGGTGTTGTGCAATGATGGCTGTGATGGTAGGGATGCCAGCCTCCTCCAGGACACTGGTATTTGTTCGATAATCCTCCCAGGTTATCCTGAGGATTCTCCGTAGATGTCTTTGATGGAAGGCTTCCAGTGATTTCAGGTGTCTACTATATGTGGTCCAGGTTTCTGACCCATAAAGGAGAGTGGGGAGCAGTATCGCTTTATAGACCAGGATTTTAGTCTTTGACTGAAGATCACGGTTTTCAAACACCCTTTTCTTAAGTCGCGAGTATGCTGCGCTGGTGCAACTAAGGCGGTGGTGTATCTCATCATCAATGGTGGCTTTAGATGATAGAAGGCTGCCAAGATATGGGAAGTGGTCTACATTTTCCAATTTGGTATTTTCACACACACACACACACACACACACACACACACACACACACACACACACACACACACACACACACACACACACACACACACACACACAAACACACACACACACACACACACACAAACACAAACACACATGCACATGCTCACGCTATGCATGCAAATACTCAAGCACATGCACATGCACACACGCACGCACACCCACACACACAAGCACAAAGAAACAGTTATGACAGCAAATTATGAATATGAGATTTTCTCAGTTCAAATAGCACAAACACACACACACACACCCACACACACACACACACACACACACACACACACACACACACACACTGCTCCGCACGCGATGGGAGTTGGATAACTGTCGACATTCGTGACTTGTGTGACGTCAATGACTCTTGTGATAAATGGGAGAGACAGGAGGGAAAGCCCACTGTGTGTGTGTGTGTGTGTGTGTGTGTGTGTGTGTGTGTGTGTGTGTGTGTGTGTGTGTGTGTGTGTGTGTGTGTGTGTGTGTGTGTATATGTGTGTGTGTGTGTGTGTGTGTGTGTGTGTGTGTGTGTGTGTGTGTGTGTGTGTGTGTGTGTGTGTGTGTGTGTGAATATTTCATTAGCTCTAAATTCAGAAAGCCTCTCTGACAGACACTACAAAGAGATACAAGATGACACGGACGCACACAGACACACACAGGCAGGCACGCACATAAGCACGCACACACACACAGGCAGGCACGCACATAAGCACGCACACAGACACACACAGGCAAGCACGCACATAAGCATGCACACAGGCCCACACGCAAAATCCAAATAAGCACGCACGCAGGCCCACATGCATATAAACGCACAGGTGCACACGCAGGCACACAGGCACGCACACAAACACACACACACACACACAAACATACAGATGAACAGGCGCGCATGCAGGTACACACACACACACACACACACACACACACACACACACACACACACACACACACACACACACACACACACATTCACACACATATGCATTTTACAGTAGATGGTACCGTCCTCAGGGAAAGAGGTCCTCTATTATGACGTCAATCAGAGCTTTCAGATATACAGAGGTGTGTGTGTGTGTGTGTGTTTTGTGTGCGTGTGTGTGTGTGTGTGTGCGTGCGTGCGTGTGTCTGTGTGTGTGTGTGTGTGTGTGCGTGTGTGTGTGTGTGTGTGTCTGTGTGTGTGTGTGTCTGTGTGTCTGTGTGTGTGTGTGTGTGTGTGTGTGCGCGCGTCTGTGAGCTTATAGATATTTGGGCACAGGGAAGAATGAGGGCAATGGAAGCCTGCACAAGTTCCACATGGAACACTGTGATGTCACAGAAGCCCACTCTCCTTCCATCCAATCAGTGACTTGTATCTCCGCCTCACTGTACAGTGACTTCATCCGGAAGTCCTACTTCTTCCATATGCAGAAGGCGTAATTAATCGACTTTATTATATGGTGTGACGTCATCGGTCGAATGCTCCATTCATTTCAACGGGGCTCCCCAACGTTCGCACGTCTGTTATTTTTCGATAATGGACGGGTTGGTCTATAACAGACCGCTGTCAATGGCAACAAGACTTTTCACTGCTAAAGCGACTTTTCAACAAGACTCTAATCAGCTGCTGTGATAGACAACACCTGTTGTCCTGGCTACCTAGCTGTTGCCTAGCGGTGTTCCACAACGGCACTGTTTTGTTTTGCGCAGCAACAATCTTAACATTAAATAGGCATAAAGAAATGTCCCCGCCATGTGTGAATCATTTAAGTATATCCATATAATAAGCGGGTTAACTTTCGGCGAGTCGGTCGCTTTGTGGAATAGCAGCACTTCAGACCGCTCCGCGTCGGGGTCTAAAGATTCTCTCTGTCGTGCTGCTATTCCACGGTAGCGACCTTCTCGCCTAACGTTAACCCTTACATGTCAGTGGTTCCCAAACTTTTGGATCTACAAATATTTCCACATCATATTCCAAATGCAAAACACTTTTTTGTCCACTAATGTTGCAACATGTTGCCATCATAGATATGTAGCGGAGGCTAACTAGCATAGTTGGCATGGAACATTAATGTAAAAAACCTCCCTCCCAAAGCCTCATACAGTATCAGTAGCGCTGGGCTAGGGGATTGGTCCTTTAGTCCAGCGGTATCATACTGTGACTCCCATTTCCGGACCGTTGTAGTTGACAAGGTGACAGGTTCGCGTCCCCGAGGAACACCTCCGTTCCAGACACAATGTAATGCAATTGCCATCACGTATAATTGTATAGACTTGAAATCATGTATAGACTTGCCATCATAGACACGTACTGTATATTGTATAGGCTTTATGCGGGTATTCTCTCCTATAGGACCTCTCCCCCCCCCCTGTAGGACCTCCAGGACACCGGTGTGGTGCGTGCATGATGAACCGGTGATGTAGTGCGTGTAGTAGGCTTTCAACCAGGAAGCAAACAGAATCCGGTTGACAGACAGACAGAGAGACAGACATACAG
>NC_085866.1:1415974-1420974 GCF_034702125.1 Engraulis encrasicolus
GTATGTATGGATGCTTCTGATTGAAAGACCAGTTTGCTTCCTGTAATCTTCCTCCTACACGCAGAATTCCACTTTCATCCAGGAATGGTTTCAGTGATAAGAGTTTTGAATGTCTGTTCATATCCTTCTTTTTCGACAGGTTGGCGATTTCCTGTGAGAAGTTGTCACTTTGAGTTTGTTTGATCCAGTACTGTTCTGCTTGTTGAATCTCCTCCGTGCATAATTCTCCAGTTCTTTTGTTTTGTGTCCGTGCGTTATGCACAAAGCGTTTTATCCATGCGGTGATTCTCAAAACTCTATTGAGTCTGCTGTACTTCTTTAAATCAAACAGCTGCATTTTACAGTCTGGGTCAATCTGTGTGTCAGTTTTTGTGTTTTGAACGACATATTCCATCACTTCATCATTTTCATTTGTCACCTGTGATTCGGTTTCCTGGTCATGCGTGCAGTCTTTCAGCCACTCCGGCCCGTGCCACCAGAGCGCATCCTCCTGGAGCGCGCGTGCGCTCATTTCACGAGTTCCATGGTCAGCTGGGTTCTCCTTTCCGATGCAATGTTTCCAGTTTTCCGGTGATGTTAGGCTTTGAATTTCGCTCACTCGATTCTCCACAAATGGTTTCCACTGTTTGGAACTGCTCCTTATCCAATGGAATGTTATCATCGAGTCTGTCCAGTAATGCATGTCATTGTCGCTTATGTTCAGGTTGTTTGAGATGAACTTTCCAAGTCTCGCTCCAATGAGTGCTGCCATTAACTCCAGTCTGGGGATTGTCATTTTCTTTAGTGGTGCAACTTTTGTTTTGGAAGCGATTAAACTGGCTGTGCACTCTCCGTTTTGCTTTACGCAGCGCAGATAAGCTGCAGCACAGTAGGCTTTTTCACTTGCATCGGTGAATACGTGCACTTCACACTGAACTGGGTTTTCACACATTTCATTCTCGTTGTCATTGCCATCACTGTCATAACGACGTGGTACAGTTATGTTTTTCAAATGGGTGATTTCTGCGCACCATTGATGCCAAGATTGCATGATATCGAAAGGGAGCTCATCATCCCATGATATTCCTCTCTCCCATATTTCCTGAAAAAGGCATTTGACTCGAATGGTGAATGGAGACAAAAATCCAACAGGATCGAAAATGCGTGCAGATGTCTGCAGCACTCCTCGCTTCGTGTCTTTTTTGTTCTGCAAGAATTCGATTAATTCGTTAGTTTCAAACATGAATTTGTCGGTATCTCTGTTCCACGTTATTCCAAGCACTTTGAGTGGGTTTGGGCCTTTGATTTCAACTGTTTCCTCATCATTTTGTTGTTTCCATTCGTGTCGTAATTCAGATGAATTTGTATTCCATTTGCATAATTTCATGCTTGCATTTGACATTATTTCTTTGGCTGTCTGAGACAATTTCAGTGCAGTTTCCACATTATCCGCTCCAGTAATTAGATCATCTACATACAGGCATTGATCCAGCATTTTGATTTCGTCAGGATATTTCTTTTCATATTTCCTCAGGTGGTGTCTGATTGTTGCGGCTAACAGAAAGGGGCTTGATGACGCACCAAATGGCACGCGCGTCATTCTCAATGTCGCTAACTTGGGCTCTGAATTTGGGGTCGGTTTCTCTCTGAACCAGAGGAATCTGAGCACATCTCGGTCTCTCTCATTCAGGCCAATTTGTAGGAAGGCTTTCGTTATGTCAGCCATCATGGCAACTCTGTGCTGTCTGAATTTGATCAGGACACTGAGTAGATCAGGGTTCAGATTTGGTCCCGTATGGAGACATTCATTTAATGAGCGACTATCTTTCTCATGGGATGACGCGTCAAACACAATGCACAACTTTGTCGTGGTCCTTTTATCACTGGATGATGTGGCAAATAGTAAACTTGATGTTCTGTTTCTACATTTGGCACTTCTTCCACTATTCCCTCAGCCAAGTACTCTTGAATTACTCCATCATACTGTGTGTACAGTTCATCATTGTTATGGAAACGTTTTATAAGGCCATTCAAACGGTTTCTAGCAGTGCTGTAATTACTTGCCAAATTAATGCTATCGTTACGCCAAGGTAACCAATACCAAAGTTTTGAGTAAAGGACTATCATTTGTCCCCACTAACAAAGTGAATGCCTTCCATTTTAAAGTTGACACGTTTAAATTCTATAGACAGCTCCACCTCAAGCATTTCTTTAGTAATAAAGGATGCGCCACTGACGTAGGCAGATATGCACCTTTATGCCACCAGGTGGCCCAGATCCCACCCTAGCTACCTTTAGTAGGTTGGTAGAGAAAGACATTAAAGCTGTGGTAAAATCACCTACAAAAAGAG
Source organism: Engraulis encrasicolus (assembly GCF_034702125.1). Taxonomy (NCBI): domain Eukaryota; kingdom Metazoa; phylum Chordata; class Actinopteri; order Clupeiformes; family Engraulidae; genus Engraulis; species Engraulis encrasicolus. The sequence continues at coordinate 1,418,305 of NC_085866.1, forward strand.
TCACGCACAATATCACGTCTGCAGAAAGAAAGGCATTAAAAGAACTGCAGAATAATGTGGACATTGTTATTAAATCTGCGGATAAGGGGGGAGCAGTGATCGTGCAAAATGCACATGACCATACAACTGAAGCCTTCAGACAGCTCAGGGATGTGTCCTTTTACAAACAGTTACCTGAGAATCCAGTGGATAGGTTTATAGAATAGCAAAATTAGATATTGAATGTAGCACTGGAAAACCACTGGATAACAAAAAACAGTTTGAATTTCTTAAAGTGGATTAACCCATGACTCCCGTCTTCTATCTACTTCCAAAAATACTTAAGTGCTTAGTTCACCCTCCTGGGTGACCTATAGTGGCAAGCAAAAACTCTTTAACTGAACCATTAAGCCAATTTGTGGATGCCTTCATAAAAGACATTGTGAAAACTTTACCATCATATGTTGCTGACACGACTACGGTCTTACAATTACTAACTGACATTTCTATGCCTGTTGACTCATTTCTGGTGTCTTTTGATGTAGAGGCCCTTTACACCAACATCCCACATGAGGGCGGTGTGGAGGCGATGGAGTTCTACTTACAAACGAAAAATGATGAGCTGAGTTTTTGTTGACATTGACCAAGTTTATTTTAAAAATCAAATTATTTTATATTTGACAAGAAATACTTTTTGCAATGTCAAGGCACACGCATGGGTTCACTGTTTGCACCCAATTATGCTAATTTATACATGGGACTGTGGGAGGAAAGACATATTTTCAATAATGACCCTTCTCAGAGGCATGTGTTGTTCTACAGAAGATTTATTGATGACATCATAATGGGCCTCTCAGGTGGTGAAGATGAACTCCTGACATTTAAGGACTACATTAATGACACATACACCAACTTAAAGTTTACAATGGAGTATAGCGAACAAAGTAAAACATTTTTGGATTTGCTTATCACCAGGCTAGATACCTCCATATTTCGTAAAGAGACAGACAGAAATTCTATCTTACATGCCAGTAGCTTCCACCCTGACCACCTGATTGATAATGTACCCTATGGGCAATTTATCAGACTGAGAAGAATATGTAACAATGAAGAAGATTTTACGGTGAAAGCACAGGAAATGTCTGAACGATTCCAAAGAAGGGGGTATAGCCAGTCTCTTATTGATAAAGCCCTACACAGAGCCAAGCAAAAGGACAGAAATGCTCTATTACATCCTCAACCTTCCCAACACAGCAAAGATAACAGAGTCACCTTTGTTTCCCAGTATTCACCTGCTTCAAAGCAGGTCAAAAAGATAATAAATAAGCATTGGAAAATACTGGAGTGTGACCCCAACCTGAACCATCTAGCTGCCAGCAAACCACGCTTCTGCTTTAAAAGAGGTAAAAATATTAGAGACGCTGTGGTAACCTCCATGTACCAGCAACCCACACACCAAAGTTGGCTCTCCCAACCAGTGGTGGGTAATCACAGATGCGGGAGATGTGCACATTGTGCAAATACAGTGAACACTAAAACATTTGCCCATCCTCACTCAGGTATCAAATACACCATTAAGGACTTCATCAATTGCTCTACCACTCATGTCATATATGCGCTCACATGCCCTTGTGGACTCATGTATGTTGGTCAGACGAAGCGAAATCTGAAATTAAGAATTGCTGAGCATAAGGCAGCTATTAGGAATAGCAATTTTGATTATGCAATCGCTCGTCATTACAGAGACCGTTGTCATGGTTCTGCTGCCTCCCTTAGGTTTGTGGGCATTGAAAAGGTGCCACCAAATCCTAGGGGTGGCAACAGAATCAAGCAACTTTTAAGGAGGGAAGCGTACTGGATTAATGAACTGTCAACTATTGAACCATTGGGACTGAATGAAGCACAGGACCTGAGTTGTTTTTTGTAAATATTGTGTAAATAGGTTGGTGTATGTAAATTGTGCAGTTTTGCATCTTGTAACATTTGGACTAACTGAAATGAAATGACTGGAATTGAGTATGGGTTTTACTGTTGGTCTTTTTGATATAATGTTGTCCACACTGGATGGGATTGCTCTGCTTTTCTATTGTAGATAGTTCTATGTATTATATGTATTATATGTTGCATTTAAAAAAGATGACTTTAAGAGAAAACCATGTGACACGATGTTATTTAAGCCACACCTGACAGAGCCCAGGTAATACCTGAGCGAGCCTGATGACGCACTGTGGCGAAACGCGTTGTTCACTCTGATAAAACGAGCATAGTCAAGAATGTCAAGAATGTGTGCGGTAGACTTCTTTCTTTTGACTTCATATCTACCTTCATGATGTTTCACAGACTGTTCGAACTTCCACAGTGCGTCGGTCTCTGGGTTCTGTTTGATGTCCGTAATTCCCAGCGATTCTGTTTCCCAGAAACTGCGTAATTGGTCACTCAGTGCTTGTCCCTCATCAACACTGAGGTGCAGGATGTTCACGTCCACTGTTTCAGTTGTCACACTCATTACAGGAATTGAGACAGTTCCTTGTATCAGCCATCCGAATTTGCTTTCTACAGCCACTAGTCCATTTTCCAGTCTTTTTGTCTGTCCTGTCACGATGTCCCAGTAGTAGTCTCCTCCGATTAGAAGTCCGAGGCTTTCCTGTTCCAGGCTTCTGACAGGATGGTCCGCGACTTGCAATCCATCTG
>NC_085866.1:1425974-1430092 GCF_034702125.1 Engraulis encrasicolus
GTGACCCTGGTGTAAGGGAGCCCAGGATAGGTGACCCCGATGCGAGGGACATCAGGATAGGTGACGCCAGGATAGGTGACCCCGGTAGAGGTGACCCTGGTGTAAGGGACCCTAGGATAGGTGACCCCGGTGCGAGGGACCCCAGGATAGGTGACCCCAGGATAGGTGATTCGTTGGAAGGAAACCACACAGTAGTTTAAGCGACAGCAGCAACCATAAGTTGAAGAGGTGTGAGTGACCCCGATGCGAGGGACACCAGGATAGGTGACCCCAGTAGAGGTGACCCCAGAATAGGTGACCCAGAATAGGTGACCCCAGAATAGGTGACCCCAGGATAGGTGACCCAGAATAGGTGACCCCGGTATAGGTGACCCCAGTATAGGTGACCCAGGAGAGGGGACCCAGGAGAGGGGACCCCAGGATAGGTGACCCCAGAATAGGGACCCCAAGATAGGTCAGGATAGGCGAGGGACACCAGGATAGGTGACGCCAGTAGAGGTAACCCTGGTATGAGGGACCCCAGTAGAGGTGACCCCAGTATAGGTGACCCTGGTGCGAGGGACATCAGGATAGGTGACGCCAGAATAGGTGATTCGTTGGAAGGAAACCACACAGCAGTTTAAGTGACAGCAGCAACCATAAGTTGGAGAGGTGTGAGGGACCCCAGTATAGGTGACCCCGGTAGAGGTGACCCCACTATAGGTGACCCCGGTATAGGTGACCCTATAGGTGACCCCAGAATAGGTGACCCCAGAATAGGTGACCCCGGTAGAGGTGACCCTGTTATAGGTGACCCCAGTATAGGTGACCCCAGCATAGGTGACCCTGGTAGAGGTGACCCCAGGATAGGTGACCCCAGAATAGGTGAGTTGAGTGAGTGACCCCGGAGAGGTGACCCAGGATAGGTGACCCCGGGATAGGTGACCCCGGTAGAGGTGACACTGGTGTGAGGGACAACAGGATAGGTGACCCAGGACAGGTGACCCAGGATAGGTGACCCCAGGACAGGTGACCCAGGATAGGTGACCCAGGATAGGTGAGGTGACCCAGGATAGGTGACCCAGTATAGGTGACCCAGGATAGGTGACCCAGGACAGGTGACCCCAGGATAGGTGACCCCAGGAGAGGTGACCCCGGTATAGGTGACCCCGGTATAGGTGACCCCGGTGTAGGTGACCCTATATGTGACCCCAGAATAGGTGACCCCGGTAGAGGTGACCCCAGTATAGGTGACCCCGGTAGAGGTGACCCCAGGATAGCAGGTGACCCCGGTAGAGGTGACCCCGGTAGAGGTGACCCCAGAATAGGTGACCCCAGGATAGGTGACCCCAGTGTGAGGGACCCCAGGATAGGTGACCTAGAATAGGTGACCCAGAATAGATGAATAGGTGACCCCTGAAGAGGAGAGGTGACCCAGGAGAGGTGACCCCAGGATAGCAGGTGACCCTGGTGTGACCCCAGGATAGGTGACCCCAGGATAGGTGACCCCAGGATAGGTGACCCCAGGATAGGTGACCCCGGTAGAGGTGACCCCAGGATAGGTGACCCTGTATAGGTGACCCCAGGATAGGTGACCCCAGGATAGGTGACCCCAGGATAGGTGACCCCGGTAGAGGTGACCCCAGGATAGGTGACCCCAGCGGGTTGTACCCCATGATAGGTGACCCGGTGCAAGCGATATCAAGATGGGTGACCCGGATACGAGGGACCCGTTGGAAGGAAACCACACAGTAGTTTAAGCGACAGCAGCAACCATAAGTTGAAGAGGTGTGAGTGACCCCAGTATACAGTGAGGAGAATAAGTATTTGATCCCTTGCTGATTTTGTTGGTTTGCCCACTAATAAAGACATGACCATTCTATAATATTAATGATAAAATGTATTCTAATATAGAGAGACAGAATATCAAAAAGAAAATCCAGAAAATAACTTTGAAGAATATATTTTAATTGATTTGTATTCCATTGAGGAGAATAAGTATTTGACCCCTCTAGTCAAAGAAGACAAAATACTTGGTGGCAAAGCCCTTGTTTTCTCATACAGAGGTCAGATGTTTCTTTCAGTTAATGACCATTTTTGTGGATATATTAGAAACGATTTTTGTCCACTTTTCTTTGCAGATCATCTCTAAATCACTTAAGTTGTATGACTGTAGCTTGCCAAATGGGAGCTTCTGTTCCCTTCACAGGATTATTATAGGGTTAATGTTTGGAAACTGTCTAGGCCACTTCATGACCTTAATGTGCTTCTGCTTGAGCTACTCCTTTGTTGCTTGGGCTGTATGTTATGGATTATTATCATTTTGGGAGGCCAATCCATGACCCACCTTAAGTCTAGTGGTGGTGGGAAAGAGGTTGGCATGCAGCATTGTACGTTTACATGTCTCCCTCCATCCATTTCTTGACGATGTGAAGTTGTCCTGTGTCTTGGCCAGACAAACAACCTCAAAACATAATGTTACCACTTTCATTTATGATGTTGGAGAAGGTGTTGTTCTTGGAATCATAGGCAGCATTTCTCTTCCTCCAAACACATTGAGTTTTGTTAATGCCAAACAGTTTGATTTTGGTGTCATCTGATTCCAGCACCTCCCAATCATATCCTAATCCAGTTTGACGTTCATTGGCAAACCTCAGGTGAGCCTGAAAACAGGTTTCCCTCTGAAGCTGGGGTACCATTACATGCACTGCAGGATTTTAATCCGCTGTGGCCATCAAGTGTTTCCAATCGTTTTTCTTTAGTGATTGAGGTCCCAGCTGCCTTGAGATCATTTCCTAGCTCCTTCCCATACAGTTTTAAGTTTTAGGTGCCTTTTTATCCTCCCTCTCCTTTTTTCTGATTAATTATTATTCCCACAAGGTCAAATCATGTATGGAACCAGAGACGGGCCTTAGGTTGATGATTGATGATCATTTTGTATGTCCTAAAATTGGGAAGAAATGCACCAACAGTTTGCTCTTTAATATCCAGGAGCCCATTTCAGCCTTGTTGAGTTCTAAAATCTTGTCCCTGACATCCTTTGTGGAACAGCTTTTTTTGGTCTGTCCCATGTTGGCGTAGTTTAGTTTTGATTGATTGACTGATTTCTATGGACTGATTTCTGCAGATTCAATGTGTCTTTTGTACAGGTTACTAGATTAAACAGTTTTGTGTTTTTCAATTCAGATAACGAGTTTGCTTGGAAGTGCCCATTTGATCTGCGGGAATCCAGNACTCTTAATGGTTGGCAGGGGATCAAATACTTATTTCCCTCAATTAAATATAAATCAATTTTTATATATTCTTTAGAGTTAATTTCTGGATTTTCTTTTTGATATTCTGTCTCTCCATATTAGAATACATATTATCATTAACATTAAAGACTGATCATGTCTTTATTAGTGGGCAAACCAACAAAATCAGCAAGGGATCAAATACTTATTCTCCTCACTGTAGGTGACCCAGAATAGGTGACCCCAGAATAGGTGACCCCAGGATAGGTGACCCCGGTAGAGGTGACCCCAGAATAGGTGACCCTGTATAGGTGACCCTGGTGTAGGTGACCCTGGTGTAGGTGACCCCGGTAGAGGTGACCCCAGTATAGGTGACCCTGTATAGGTGACCCTGGTGTAGGTGACCCTGGTGTAGGTGACCCCGGTAGAGGTGACCCCAGGATAGGTGACCCCAGGATAGGTGACCCCAGTATAGGTGACCCCAGTAGAGGTGACCCCAGTAGAGGTGACCCCAGTAGAGGTGACCCCGATGTGAGGGACATCAGGAAAGGGGACCCCAGCGGGTTGTACCCCATGATAGGTGACCCGGTGCAAGCGACATCAAGATGGGTGACCCGGATACGAGGGACCCGTTGGAAGAAAGCCACACAGTAGTTTAATCGACAGCAGCAACCAGAGGTAGTTTAAGTATATGGGGCAATCCTTTAGGGGTGTAAATAATAATCGAAATGTATTCGATATATCGCAATATAGTGTGACGATTAAATTGAGTTGCATCGTTTCGTGGGGCATTCTAAAGTATCGAAAATAATCGAGTCGCTAGCGCCTGCCCAATGGCGTACCTCCATAACATAATAGATGTAGAAAAGTAATTGGGAAAAAAAAAATCGAATGAATCGATCGTAT
>NC_085866.1:1430184-1442684 GCF_034702125.1 Engraulis encrasicolus
CGCCAGCAGTGTGTGTGTGTGTGTGTGTGTGTGTGTGTGTGTGTGTGTGTGTGTGTGTGTGTGTGTGTGTGTGTGTGTGTGTGTGTGTGTGTGTGTGTGTGTGTGTGTGTGTGGACATAATCATGGAAAGGGGAGAGAAGCCCAGACATAGAGTTTGGATTAACAGGCAGCCGAGAGAAATACAGGATATTACACACACAGGTCAGAGATGGCCCAGTCGCATTAACACACACACGGGTACACACACACACACACACACACACGCACACACACATGCATGCAAGGACCCACGCACACACACACACACGGGTAGGCACACACACACAGGCACGCCCACACACACAAACACAGACGTGTGCGCGTGCGCACACACACACACACACACACACACACACACACACACACAAACACACACACAGGTCAGAGATGGCCCAGTCACATTAACACACACACACACACACACACACACACACACACACACACACACACACACACACACACACACACACACACGTACCCATGCACGCACACAGACATGTGCGCGTGCACACACACATATAGGGATTTCAGGGATTTCTCTTGCTTCTCAGTTGCATTAAACCTCCAGCACTTCTCTGCTGTGGTAGGATCAACACACACAGAGTATCATCTGCTGCTCCAACTGGCTGGTATTATTGTGTGTGTTTGTGTGTGTGTCTGTGTGTTGGTGTGTGTGTGTGTGTGTGTGTGTGTGTGTGTGTGTGTGTGTGTGTGTGTGTGTGTGTGTGTGTGTGTGTGTGTGTGTGTGTGTGTCTGTGTGTGTGTGTGTGTGTGTGTGTGTGTATGTGTGTGTGTGTCTGCGTGTGTGTNTGTGTGTTTGGGTGTGTGTGTGTGTGTGTGTGTGCGCGTACGTGTGTGTTGGTATCATCGGCTGCTCCAACTGGCTGAAGTTCACAGCAAAATGCAAAGTGAAATGGACACCAATTTTATCAAATGCCGCACAATTTACCAAATGCTTTACATCTATATGCGTCTGTGCCTTTGTCTTTATCAGGACGTTTCGCTCGGTGCATAATATCACACAAGTAATTTAGGAGAGGAGTCGCAACACAGGAGCTGAATGCACTTCACTGAATGCACTGCACTGAAACTGTATTATAATTGGTGATAAGCTATCCAGTGCCCACCCCTCCCCTTAATCTTCAACGCGTCCTCTGGTTCTTTCTGCTTCCCACCCCTACCCCCGGTTCATGTACAATGTCTTGTCTCCACTGCTTAAGCTACATAGGAGGTTGTTTTGTTCTATGTCTGCAATGTTTGCAATGTGGAGCTATGGAATCTTTTTCCTCCTCATCCTTACCCAATGTTGTTTAACACTTGACCAAGATTTGACCAAGGTGGCAGCGCGCAGAGTTGCAGCGGCCCCGGAGTACTAAACTTTTTATTAGCTTCTGCTGCTACTAAGTACTGTACCCAAAAACACAATTTCGTTGCCTTTTTGACAATGACAATAAATTCTTTGAATCTTGAATCTTGAATCTTTGAATCTTGAATCTTTGAATCTTTGAATTGAATCTTTGAAAATATAGAAAACCAAGGACAAAGTGGGGTAACACACATTTCGGGTCTAGCCTTTCGTCAGTGTTCCCAGACGTTTCGGGTCTAACCCTTCGTCAGTGTTCCCAAACGTTTCGGGTCTAGCCCTTCGTCAGTGTTCCCAAACGTTTCGGGTCTAACCCATCGTCAGTGTTCCCAGACGTTTCGGGTCTAGCCCAACGTCAGTGTTTCCAACCGTTTTGGGCCTAGCTATCGTCAAATATTTCCAAATGTTTGTTACCCCACTTGGTCCTTGGTTTTCTTTACTTTCGTCAGTTATAATTAGAGATGCACCGGATCCTGATTTTTAGGATCCTGCCGGATACCGGATCCACTGCTTAACCCTTTTACTGCCGTCGTCGCAAAATTGCGACAGGTCGCGGTATTGAATTAGGTGGGCTGTCACGTCGAGTAGAGTGTAAAATCTTGTCCATACTCCTTTCCACTGGGTGGCAGACATGTGGTACTTCAATCCTTTCTAAGAATTTCGACCCCTCTTAGTGCATTTTTTTCGAGTAATTTCCATCTGAAAACCCAGACGCGGAAGTTGCGTTGCAAGTCACTATTTCAAAACAAAGGAGGATCGGCGTTGTGAGATTGTGCACATAATTTCCTCTAATTCAAGCCCAAATACATTCTAAATGCAATTTGTCTTTGTGGTTTATGTTTAGTGACATTATATTTTCTCACAAGTTGATTGTATATGTGTAGACATTTATAATATGGCCTTAGACAATGCGTCTCCTATTGCTAGCTTAGCCGTGGCTACAGAGAAGAACAGCCAATTCGAATAGGCAGTGAAATAGAGAAACATGGCGTCAGTTTTACATACATAAACAGTTTTACAAACATAACTGATCCTAACCATAACTCAATGGAAAGTTTCGGGATTGAGAGAAGAGGTTTGTTTGGAGACTTCATTAGGTAGGGGAGTTCCCATTTGAACACACGCGACGCGAAGGCGAAGTTCTGTTCCAGGCGAGCTGAACGCATGCGACTGGTTTCATTCACTGAATAAATCTGAAGCAAGTTGGCCTGCCCCCAGACGACAACTTGTCATGATGTTTTGTGTGCAATGCAATTGCGTATTTCGCCCCTCAAGTAATTGCAGCCATTATTATAAGAAAAAAGATGTTGCTGCTGAGATTGCAACACAGACGATCAATCGGCTGTTTGGGACCTCCCCTGTCAAACACAGAAACACGGTGTAGACCTAGGAATAATAATCCTGAACACAAACTAATGAACATTTGCGGGGTTGTGAGAATGTGTTTGCTTGGCGACTTGTAAATGGTTACGGGGGATTTCCTTAGAACATGCGAGAAGCGTTTATTGTCATCCAAACCCACAGGGCGATATGCGTAATTTCACTGAATAAACCTCTAAATAGGCAACCACTATTTCTATGTCGTGCGTTTTATATGCAATACAATGCCATATGTCGCCCCTAAAGTGATTGCAGTCATCATGTGTTCATCGAAATAGGCTATATTTCACTTGGTGGTGAACTTTGACGTGCGTCTTCCCCTAAGCTGGAGTAGGCAAAAAAGCTAAAACATAAAGATAACGTAGGCTATGTCATTTCCCTCTATGAAAGACCGTAAGGAAAACCACTGCTACAAAAAATAATGGATTATCCTGTTAGACGTTGTACATCCCGTAGAAATTCGATACATGGCTTGGGGAAATATCCGCGTTTTTTTTTTTTTTTTTTTACCGTTGCGCACGGCGAAATGAAGACGCATACCCTATAACACGAATATTTTAGACTTGTTGAAAACTGGGCTGGTCGCCGTGGTTGGACTGTCTTTATTAGAGTTTGTCATGTCACTAAAGCAGCATGGAAGAGGGGGCGGAACCGGAGAGACTGGAGAGGAAAGCGCTGCGCTATGCGTGAGGGGAGATGGTGCCGCTTCTAATCGCCTTCAGATAGCCGACTTTAGGTGTTACTTATAAAGTATAGGCCTACTATAACGTGACAACGTCGGCCTAATTGGGCTGTGTGTACTTTCGATCCATGTCTGTATGCCTAACAGTAGCCTATGATACCAAAATGAATAGAAGCAGTTTATAAGTCAATAGAGCTGAGATAACAGGAGAGGTGATGCTGATTTGCTCCGCCTCTCCACCCCTTTTCCTGAAACTGATTTCACAAGGGTACACCTCATGATACAAATTAGGCCTTTTTTATGCCCATTATCTTGACACTGTGCCCATTAGTTCTGTGAAAAGTGACAATCTGTAACATTCATTCACTGAGCTATGCTGATGATCATCCAGGATGATCCTATGCATACAGGGGTCATTGCCCCTGCGCCTTATCCAAATGGCCTACAGTAGCCTATATAGGTCACAGGTGTAGTAAAATAGGCTATATAGGCATATATGTGTACTGAATATGTGTGCTTACCCTGTCTGAGAAAGGTTTTCACAGACTAAAAAGTCACAGGTAGATGCAAACACTTTTGGCACTCCAGGCAACAACCTCCCAGTTATTCCGTTTCTTGCTAGTTATTATTATTACAATATTAGTTACAATATTTACTATATGTTAGGCTTAAAACTACTTTTTTACTTGACCATAATGTATGTGCACAACATGACAGTAATGGGATGCCACATATTTCTAAATAAATTCAATAATCTATTGAAAATCTATTGAAAATTATCAATATTTTCCATTACTAATTAAAAATTCAAAATGGCCGCCCCATATGACGTCATAATATGCTAATTAGGTATGCATATTTACTCCCAAAATAAACTTTGGGTCTTCCTCAACATTTTTGTAATTTACAGTTAGGCTCTATCTGTTACCCCTGTCCAGCCACAGCCTGTTGAATATGTGATGCCCAAATCGAGCATTTTCACCAAAATAACATTGGCATTAAAAGGGTTAAGATCCTGCGAAAGTGTAAACTCATAGCCTACTCGCACGTGTGGGCCCTTTCTATCACGTTGGCTCAAACTATTTTGACTGAAAAGCCTCGGCTACCGGATCCTGGATCCTGGATCCAGGAACCGGGTCCGGATCCTGTGAAAAACCCTATTATCCTGCCGGATTCAGATCCGGAACCATCTCTAGTTATAATACCTTTTCCCTCCAACATGCAACATACAGATAAATCAAAAGACTCTCTCTCTCTCTCTCGCTCTCTCTGCCCGGCGAGGCAATGTTCTTGGGCGGTAACTTTTTAGATGCGAAGCACCAGCAACAAGAGAATGCTGTCTGCCGACACTTTGATGTTTCTGATTCTGAATGACAACAAAGTTCGCGCATGAGCCAGAGCACTATGCATATAACAGTGTTGAAAACATTACAGAACCCATGCACCTGTGTTAAGTCCATGGCTACAGTAAAGAGAGAGAGAGAGAAGTTAAATCGTTACATTAACACTGCATAGGACCGCTCTCTCTCTCTCTCTCTCTCTCTCTCTCTCTCTCTCTCTCTGCCCGGCGAGGCAATGTTCTTGGGCTATAGTTTTATTAATTGAATAAGCTGGTAGCTGCCTATTTTGTTTCTTTCCTGTCTTTTATTGTTGGAAATCGTCCATCGATCCAGTCAGGCTGCCTATTTTATATCCTATTATTCCCGTGTGTCCTAGGCCTATTTCTTTTGTTCGAAGTCTAAATATGTGGTAAAACTGATTTACCCGCGATTCATATAGGCCTAATAATGGCACAAACTGAATGACAATCAATAGTTCGCGCATGAGGCAGAAAAAATAACAGTGTCGGAAAACATTATAGAACCCCTGCACCCGTGTTAAGTCCATGGCTACAGTAAAACAAAAACAAAAACACTAAGAGCGAGAGAGAAGTGAAATCGCTATATTAACACTGCGCGTTCTCTCTCTCTCTCTCTCTCTCTCTCTCTCTCTAGTAATGTATCTAGTATCTAGTAATCTAGTATGTAAATCAACTGTTTTTTTTTTGCTGTTTTCAGATGTGCTTCATAAATAAAATGTACTTAGGCCTACTCATTTTAACTGGTATGTTGTCGGTTTTTTACGTTTATGCCGTTACATTTTTTGACAATTATCTAGGTTACTTTCTACTCCTTACATTTCTGGAACAATATTTGAGAAGCTTTTTTTCACTTTTACGCCGTTACTTTACTCCGTTACATTTTTTGACAAATATCTGTAGGCCTATGTTACTTTCTACTCCTTACATTTCTGGAACAGTATTTGAGTATCCCCAGCTGCGGGCAGAGAGGCGGGACCAAGCACAGCCTTGTCGCTTTGAATCAGGGCAGCGTGCGTCTACTGAGCACATTTGGTTGTCATGCAGCGAGTTTTCTGACTTTCCGGTAACTTTTTAGATGAACGCTTCTAGCTACCGTCTTCTGTAGGTCTGGAATATACCTACGTGTGGAGTAGGCCTAGAGGTGCGCGGTGGATGTATTATTTCATCCGCAACCGCTTCTTAGAATTTCTAATCCACCTGCTATCCACCCGCCCTAATGTTTTTTCTCCAATTTCCAAAACCGAATCCACCCGCCATCCGCCTATTAGTTTTTAGTATTTAAGATGCCTGAGGCACATAGTCGATCGTCTTTTTCAAGCAGTGCAGGTCATTTACATCTTGCCAGCCTATGTTTTAAAAAAAATCTCTAACTTACAGCGATTCCCAAGTTGTCTCCACCCATCGCACAACGTGAAAGTTGAAACGTGCGGATGCTTTAATGCAGCCTACATTTTAGCAGTTTAAATACCTCCAGTCCAAGCAGCACAATCGAAACTATTGGCTATCTAGCTTACAATTTTGGCTGGTATCCAATAAGACGAGTCAAGTGACAGTAGAGTCTTGCAAAGAGTGCAGAGAATTACGTCGCGCGTGTGTGTGTGTGTGAGCGAGAGAGGGAGAGAGAGGGAGCGATTCCAAACTTGTCTCCATCCATCGCACAACGTGAAAGCTAACGTGTATGCTTTAATGCAGCCTAAATTGTACCAGTTTTGCCTCCTCTCCAAGCACCTTTTTAAGTGGTGGCAACCATGCATGTTTTCTGTGGAAAACATCAGGTCCTCATGGCGACGCCAGGCTTGCTGAAAACGGCGACAAACACATTCAGAATACACATTTCTTAATGGGAAGTTGTTGAGAACAAAGTGTTCGCTAATGGGCATGAAGTCTTGTCATGCAACTGACCTGCCGTGTTCAGTGGATCCCCCTTCCCGCATAGACAAGGCAACCCTTTCAACAGGGCCACTCAGAGTGGACAGTGGAATGCTGCTTGAAATAAGTCGATAATGAATAAAATATTACCGCAACGTCTACAAGAAAAGTAATGGCTATTATTACCGTTGCGCGTAAAGATGAGGAAGGGATGGATAGATGGATGAATGCTGTCCTATGGAAGGGGCCGTCAAACAGTCTACATGACATCTTCATTAAAGTCGTTAAATAAGTATCCATAGCCTACTGTGTTTGACGGCCCCATCTTCTTGCAAATATTTACGCGCAACGGTCATAATGGCGTCTCGCACTACACATGCTCGGATGATGCCAGAGGCGAATAGCAAACAGCCAAATTAAGGCATATTCGACATAGACTACCACGACAAGTTACCGTTTGGGTCGCAGTTGGATGTTTATTCAGTAGAATTATGTGCGTAATATCAGCTCCATCCACCAAATGCAGCACAATCCCCGTTACTTTCACGTGAGGTTCAAATGGACATTACTCGACAAAAATGCAGCTTTTATGCCCAGCTTTTATTGAATACAGCGCAGGTTTTGAAGTTCACCAAACGAGCATCAACTTTGTGCAAGTCATTAAAACTCTTTTTTTACCAGCACTGACCTGTACACTGTTTCATTTATTAACTAATTGCACTTTCTGCCTTCTCGTTTCACATGTGATAAATCCACTTCGTATGCTTTATCGAATTAGCCATGGATGCAGGATCATTCACTGGGCTGGACACTATTGTAATAGGTGAAATTTAGACCACTATTCAGGAACGACAGACAACAGGAGTAAAGTTTATGGTAGTTTTATTTTTTACAATTTCATAAAATACAATTAGGAGGTAAAACCACCACAATATCCATGCAACCAGCAGCGTCTGTAAACTGCTATCGTCTTTGAATAAATGAATAAATAATCACAATCTGGAGACACTCGGACGATAGTAGCCTACAAAAGTTAAGTTAAGTTAAGTTACACACTCAGCCACTGCTGCCGGACGTTGGCCCGTCAATTACTTAATCAACTATAACACGCACAATAGCCTACCCAAATGCAACTTACACACAGTTCCCAAAGCGACCGGCCGCGCGCAATGGATACCTACAGCAGCCCTGCCCCACCCCAGCGTGTAGCGCACAAGTCTACACTATTGTCCGAATGTTGTTATTTCAAGAAAGCAAACTGTCACTGTCCGCCGGCCGCTGTCGTGACATATTTTATTAACACTAGTATGTGAGTAACAAGTGAGGAGTTCCAAGAGCAGTATGAAAAGGAAGAAAAGGAAGATGATGGGCTGACCGAAACGTTTGTCCCCTGTCTGTCGGTTTTATTTACTTTTTTCGGCTTTGTTTAATACAGTTTTTGATTCTGCATTCAGCTCCAGTGTGCTACTCCTTTCTTTCTTTTTAAATGATGAGCGTTCCACGAACTATCTTTCTTTGCGCACGCTATAAAATGGCAATAAACATGTTACTATAAACTACTGGTTTACTATGTATGCTTTCTAATGTTGGTAAAGGCGGCATAAGCGGGATAATGTATTGTCCACACGTGACTACGGAAAATATATTTCCTTCGAAGCGGAATAACAGCACTCCGCCTTCGGCATTGGGGGTGTTATTCGCCCCATAGGAAAATATTTGTAGTCTAGGTGTAGTCTACTTTTTTGAAGTGGGTATACTGTATATTCTCGCATTTTTTGAAGTGGGTATACTGTAGGGGCCTATATATTTATGCCATTCTAAATAATGGATCAATCAATTTTAAATTGGTATAGGCCTACTGAATCCCCTAAAATTTAGAAGTGGGTATACTCCGTATACCTGCGTTCTACCACTGCGTGTGGACAATACATTATCCCTTACCTTTAAAGCTGTTGTAGGCCTACATTTAAAAAAAAAATCGTCGATATTGTAGCGGTGCAACCGACTTTAGTTTTAAGTTATGAGATGGGCGCCAGTCAGGCAGCAATAAGACTGCCGTTACCTTTCCAAAAATGAATACAAATCAGTGACCAACACATTAGAAATAACTCAGATCATCACAACGAATATCTTGTCTTATTTTTAGTAGTGCACTTTTGCAAAACCCTTGTTTGCAGACTTGTGCGCTTGTTCTCAATTTGGAACAGCTCACATCACTATTTCATAGGCTACTGTATTTATGATTTAAAAAAAAAGAGCTTGCATTGACACGCTGTTTTCATTTCGCATTTCTTTCAAGTTCATTTGGCATGCTTTATGGAATTAAGCATGGTGGACCATTCATAAGACTTCATTCTAAGATATCTGTTTTTATAACGAATATAGGCCTAGATGCGTACAGTAGAACAAATAATGTAACAGTGATGCGTTAATCCAGGACCAGTTTGACAATTGGACAATTGTAAATGGCAGCTTTTGATTCTGCATTCAGCTCCAGTGTGCGACTCCTTTCTTTCTTTTTATATCTTTTTACATCTTTCTTTTCTATCTTTCTTTGCGCACGCTATAAAATGGCAATAAACCTGTTACTATAAACTACTGGTTAACTGTGTATTCTATGCTTTCTAATGTTGGTAAAGGCGGGATAAGCGGGATAATGTATTGTCCACATGACTACGGAAATATATTTCCTTCGGAGCGGAATAACAGCTCTCTGCCTTCGGCATCGGGGGTCTTATTCGTCCCGTATAGGCAATATTTTCTTATAGTCATGTGGGACAATACATTATCCCTTACCTTTAAATTACTGTTGTAAGCCTACATTTTAAAACATTTCGTCGGTATTGTAGCGGCGGTGCAACCGACTGTTTTAAGTTATGACATGGGCGCCAGCTAGGCAACAATAAGACTGCCTTTACCTTTCCAAAAATGAATACAAATCAGTAACCAACACATTAGAAATAACTCAGATATATATATAGACAGATGTAGTGCACAGGGGGTAACGCTGCTATCTCACTCCAGAGGAGGCAGAGGCAGTCCGCTACGATATAGTATATTTATAAAATAGGCTATGAAATGGCCTAATGATAAAAAACTGAACTAAAATGAAAAATTAATTTAAAAAAAAATAGAGACGCACGCACGCACTTTCTACACGGTTCGATTTTTGTTTTCATTGCATTGTGGTGGTAGGCACACAAGTTTGATAAAATATAAAAATAATAGGCTAATAAAATAGGCAGACTAAACTAAACATCTGCCCAGTTAAACGAAAGGTCTGCATGGGTTGAACGTAACGTCCTTAGGTCTTCGACGAAAAATCCTCAGGTACTGCACGAAACGCCCCATGCCTTCTACTAATGGTCCAACGTTTTGTTCGAATGGTCCCCTCTCAACAATTCATTACACGAATCGTCTCGAATTCGCAATTACACTATAATTTCTCATTAATAACAGCAAAAATATCCATACAGTTTCCAGTGCAATTATGCTATAGCTTGTAGTTAATAGTAGGCTAATGGAAACAGCTACTGTGTCATCATAGTAGTTAGGTGGTAGGTATGCCAGTAACTAAACGGTATCAGCCGAAGTAGTTTCATACTAATTAGGCTACATCAGGGCCGTAATGTGCAATATTTCCTCTTCTTATGTTATTGCATAGAAACGACCACCCAAGCATCCTTGTATTATTTCTGCTTAATTACCTTGTAAACAATTGAGTAGTTATATGGAAATAAGATAGAATCAGGGCCGTAAAATGCATTATCACCTATTCCACTCAATTTTATAGAAATTACATATTTTCATGGTCTTAAAATGTCTTTTTTCTTATTTCCACTCAATTACTTAGTTATTATCATTTTTAATACAATATAGACTAGCCTACTATGAAGTGATTCAAGTACACAGACAAACACATTGTGTGCAAAACTTTATTTATTTTTCCAATCATGAGATTCATGTTCACTGATGTGAGGTTGTCAATCTGCCACCATCCAGAGGAAGTCCTGTGAACACAAACAAACAGAGAAGTCAACTGCAAGACCGGTTTCACCACGTTTATTTTTTTATGTTATCAATTCACCATCGCTAAATTTGCTTCTGAAATGCAGTACCATGTTAAATGCACGTTGTAAATCTTCCTCAGGCTGACATCGTTGCTGATTTACAAAGGCAAACTCTAGCTAGCACCTAGCTTCATTGAAAACATGGTGGGCAGAGCTAGCTAGTGGTTTCCATTGTAAAGGTACTTCTATATGCCGTTTCATTTCCAGAACAAACATAAACCTAACACTAACTCATAAAACATGTTTGCATAAGGCTTAAGTAATTCGACGATTGAAGGTGGATGAAATCGACATCAAGACCATTTTAGCTCACCTTGAAAGTTACCCTGGTTGCTGCCTGCGTGCGAAAGCACTCTGTTGTACGTCTCAAACTCCACCCTTGTGTGTCAGTGTACTCAATTAAACAACGTCAGCGTCTCTGAGCCAGAGAGATTTTAGAATGAGAGGGGACATATGGCGGCCATCTTGGTGACGCCTTCGGAGTGCTATTTCGCGATTAAGTAGACCAGATCTGAGAGTCAATGGGAAAAATGAATGGGGAAACTGAGTATAGGACGGAGGGGAACCCAGCGGTTGTGAAACCCATATTGTTAAAACGACCGTGAAAAACTGATCAATCTAGACTCCTTGGTTGTGTCATACGAGTCAAAATAAAGCTTTTTAAGCCACTTTTCTCACGGTTTTTTTGACAGAGCGCAGGCGCAGTAGTTCCATAACGGCACGAGAGCAACGGCTTTTCACAACTGAGCATGTGCATAATTTCGCGTGCGCCGATGCAGCCAGATGATTGGATCACTGGCAACGCAGCTCAGCAGGCACATTGGCTCTTGTTACCAGAAAGGCGGGAGATGTGCGGGTAGACGCCATATTTGCGTTACGAATCTTCACCGTTAATTTCTATGTACCTGTCCTATCTCCCCTTACTAGAATATTTCTGTCTGAGCCATACTGAAAGCAGAGCGGGCAGCGTACAACTAGAACGAGTGTGCTTGAAGTACAGAAGTATACTGATTGAGACGCTTCTGTTCTGCAGTAACCAAACTTTCGTTGCCTAGCAACAACAGGACTCGCCGCCACCGCGAGCTAGTTCAACTTCAGTGCAGCAGAGCCAGGCAAGGTAAGCTTCCTGACAACGAACTTTTAATGTAGTTCTAGCTTTAACCTGCTTTCATTTTGTCTCTGAGCATTGAAGGATTTAACTGTATACATTGCAAACACGTCTTATCAGCCGTGTTTGTGCTGAAATGGCATAGCCTACAGAGGTACATTTACAATGGAAACCACTAGTTCTAGCTAGCTCTGCCCACCATGTTTTCAATGACTGAAGCTAGGTGCTAGCTAGTTTGCCTTTGTAAATCAGCAACGATGTCAGCCTGAGGAAGATTTACAACGTGCATTTAACATGGTACTGCATTTCAGAAGCAAATTTAGCGATGGTGAATTGATAACATAAAAAAATAAACGTGGTGAAACCGGTCTTGCAGTTGACTTCTCTGTTTGTTTGTTTGTGTTCACAGGACTTCCTCTGGATGGTGGCAGATTGACAACCTCACATCAGTGAACATGAATCTCATAACTGCTTGGAAAAATAAATAAACAAAGTTTTGCACACAATGTGTTTGTCTGTGTACTTGAATCACTTCATAGTAGGCTAGTCTATATTGTGTTAAAAATGATAATTAAGTAATTGAGTGGAAATAAGAAATAAGACATTTTAAGACCATGAAAATATGTAAT
>NC_085866.1:1472684-1480169 GCF_034702125.1 Engraulis encrasicolus
AACTTGGTGACCCCGACGTGATTCGAGCAAAAGGAATTAAAAATATATTTTTTCTTTTGAAGAACATTTTACTTTTCACAATAGGATTTACATTTTTTCTTTCCTGGAGGATATCGCAGTCGGGTGACAACAACGAAATCATGGCCACACAACCAGGTAAGCAGAAACCAGTTAAATCAAATTCTGCGATTGGCTATTCCAAATTGTGTGTTGCTACTCTGTTGCATATGCCTCCTTGTATTTGACGGCGACAGCGAAAGCATCATTAGGCCTATTTGTTTGTTTGGTATTGTCTTTGACTGTATTACATGTTGTGGTTTGCACATAGTCTAAGTTGGGAATGAGGGCTTTATCAGGTGTACAGTAATAGAGGAGTTTGGTGCTTCCCCGTGGGAGGATTGGGTTCGAAATAGCCCATCTAACTATGTAACAAGTAATTGCGGACATCAAGGTTTCCCCATCTGTTAAAAATCGAAGAGATCTGGGATCTGCGAATCTCAACTAGACAAGAACCTTGGAGGTTAGACAGAAGGTTGTTGAAATATCTGCCCTGAAAGAACGGTTGAATGTGAACGGAACTTTTTGCGGTCCAGATGGTCGTCAGTTGTGAATTTGGTCGAGTTGAGAGTGAGGGGCTTTTATCGGAAGTCAGAGGGCAGTTCGGTGTTTCCCCCTTGAAGATTAAATATCTGAAAGGTAAATTTGGTAATAGCGGTCATCGAGGCTTCCTCAATCCGGTAAAAACAGAAGGGGTCGAGTAATCTCAACTGGAGGAGAACCTGGGGTTCAAAGGAAGTAAGTGAGATCTGGATCGGAGAGGTCTGGGACCTCTGGAGGGTCTGGGACCCTCCCAAAGTAGTTACTGATACGCATCAGGGAGATCCGCGCGCTGTTGAGCTTGGAGTTCAACGAATAGGCCTATTATTGTATTGTTTTGATTTGTTTTCTTTTGGTTAGGTTTCACTCTGGTAATTATTGGTATCAGGACTGAGCTGTGAACCTTAGTGTGTGGACCGGGTACCCGTGTGTATGTGAGAGCGTGTTTGCGCGAGTGTTTGAGAAGGGAGTAACGTACTAGCGAGTACGAAATGAGCGGTCATTCTGCTGAAGGCAGGATGTACGGAGGGAATGTATTAAATTTGGAGTCAGAATTACGAGAAGTGAGTAACGTACTAGCGAGTACGAAATGAGTGGTCATTCTGCTGAAGGCAGAATGTACGGAGAAAATGTATTGATTATGGAGTAAGGATAAAATGAGGTGGATCACTGTTTCGGAACAGTGGGAGGAGATATTGAGAGCGTTGCTTGGCCATTCATTGGAGAAACAAAGAGATGGAATCTGTTTAATCTGTGAGCAATTAATGTCACAGGATACGCACTTTGTGTTTACTAACATGTAGCCAGGCTACATAGGTGCTCTGTGTTTGTCTGCCATTGTATGTCAATGGGCCCTATATGTGTCTGAAGAATGTGTGACTACTGGCCAGTTGTTTGTTTGTGTGTGTGATTGTTTGGACTTTTGAGAGTGCATGTGCAAAGGTCGAATACGAACATGAGAAGGATATTTTTTTTTTCACGTAAAGGCCCAACCAAGACAGTTGGAATATATCCGGTGGAGAAAAAGAACAGAGTGGATGAATAGGCTATAAGCCGTTTAGTTTTACTGACATGAATTCGATCCTGGAAAAAAATGCCTTCACCCGTCGAAAGGGGTGCACCGTGGTTGTCCAAATTGATGAAAGCTAGGCTATATGTCACAAAAGATAACGATTGGCGATTGGCGCGCACTGTTGTGTAAACAAACAAGCGCGTGGGAATGACAGATAGTGGAAACAGAAGCAAGAACGAACCTTTTGCCAGATTCATACCCATTTGCGTTATACGCAGCTGACATAGGCACTGCAATGCGTAAACGTCACCCATTGCCCGATGGAGCAAAAAGTAAGGAATTTTGGACAGACATAGCCGGAAACCATCCAAGCTCTGACAAGCTGCAAACTGCTATGTTCAGAATGGCCATTCTAGAAGCAATCCCAAAGCCGGTACGAGAAACGATGTTAAATGATCCAAATTTGCCCTATAGTAGGCCTACTACAGAATACTGGGAACGCCATCTCAAGCACCACATGAAACAGTATAGTGTAAAACGCGAGGAAGAGAAACTAAGCACTGATACAGCACATACACAACTAGTTAAGTTGCAATTAGCTGAGTCCAAAAGAGCGACGGAATCGAAACACTATTGATACAACTCATGTTACAACACAGCAGTCACACATTCTTCATCCAAGCCTGAAGTTGGTCCAATTTCATTAAGGGGTTAGGGACAACGTGGTGGGATTCAGAGGACGGGGAACAGGGAGTAGCGATGCCCAAGGTAGGGTCATGTATGGGGGTGTTTTGCTTATAGTGGGACCGGGCACTGAGTGAGAGACTGCCAGTGGAATGCCTACACAACACGGAGGGCACTGCACCTACTTCAAAGCTGAAACCAGAGAAAAAACAAGCACAAGCACACCAAGCGCACACTGGAGCCGGAGCAAGCCTATCCCATGGACAATACACAAAGGGGATTTGGGACCTAGAGCTCACAAAGGAGAAGGGTTGGGGGACCCCTTCTGGCCTATGAAAAATTGAAAGACTATGTCAAGATTGTTTGGTAACACTACTGCTTAACTCACACCAGAAGTGACGCCCTTGGGTGCCATTTATACACCCATATCCCTTTTATCTGACCCCTACCACGTAACATTGATTAAGATGAAAACATACGCACAGGCGTGTTTAAGACAGTTCTTGGGAATCAGTGGGACTGTTTACCCTACATCTACATTGGGCAAGAAGGGGTGGCTGCTGGGGTTGAATTATACACATTGCATTATAAGCTACACATAGTCTACCCAACACCACGCGGAAGTTTGTATAAGAGTACACAATACTGACTGAACAAACATAATTAGCTAAAAACACGATGGCCTTCCCAATACTCTCTGTACATTGATTTGACTGATGATTTTTTTATTGTTTGTTCTGTTTGTCACAACAGGAATAGGCCTACTCCTTAGACCTATGGATATTTTGAGGTTTTTATTTTTATTTTTTTTATTATTAAGATTTTTTACGATTACCGTTCAGACATTAACTGCGCGGTGTACCTGGTTACACAATTGTTGTGGGTTCTTCTGAAACAACACGGCGTGTTATTTCAGAAGAAAGGGGGAGATAGGCATATTAGGCCTAGGCCTACATGTGCGAGAGATTTGAGAAAAGACTGCAGTACACCACACATCACATACATAGCCTAGGAAATAATGACAGATAACAAAGGGTGTTTGAAAACACATTGTTGAGTGCTGGAGGTTGGTAAAGATTGGAAGCGGTTTATGCGGCAATGAGGAAACAAGACCATGATTTTACAGGAGTTCACTATGGAAAAGGTAACAAAGAACGTTTGGCAGCAGTGCAAGCTTCTCACAAGGACATCGGAAATCAAGGATTTTTTTTTTCCACAGAGAACGTTCGATATGGAAAAGATTTGGAGAGAGCACGAAAGGGCGTCTCCGGAAAAGACGTTGATGCGAGTGACCATTTGGAAATAACTGATGGACTGGTTGGGAGCCGTACGGCCAAAAAACTGATGGTTGGTAGAGGACATGAATGGGAGACCGTTGTCTCTGGGCTGGTAAAATAACTTTGGCAGAAGGTCTGTGGTTTGAAAAAAAAAAAAACTGTTGCAATGAACTTGGACACATTGGTGGATTGTGGAACGCATACCCATAAGGATTTGGACCAAACGCCCAAGAGCAAATTGGTAAGGTTGGTATAGGCCTACATACAATTATGAGCTGGGTCAACACTCTGACTCATGGTGCTGAGGTCAGTAAGAAACTAGGCAAACAGTAAGCCCTGGACCAACGCTAGGTTCGAACATGAAGATTTCGCACGTTGCAATGTAAACCATATTACGATAAACTAACTACTTTGATGTCAGATTTCTCCACACAGGTTGCAGATGGAAGAGGAGCCAACGAGACAGGAGACAAGGAATTGAAATTGGCTCCTTCCAAAAGCTAGTGAGCGCAGTAGACCGAACCGAGTTGAGCGAATTACACACAATATTCACCTTGAGGGAAAGGCGCACAGGGTTACATTGAAACAAGCTTGCGGAAGCGCAGAAAATGGGGAAAGGCATAAGCCTGCAGCTTAATGCATGCGGGGCACTACTATCACTAACACCACTAATACTAACCCTACTAACGTTAACATGTTTCCTTTTACATTGTGGTATTTGATGATGCTTTATAATGAAACGGGATCCTACAGGAGACGCCACCATTCAACGTGACAATAAGAAACTGCCATATAACAACACCTCAAGGAACAGGTAGTGGAAAAGGGGGTCCCAATGTTGCGGAAATTGGTGGTATTGAATGGAGAAATTTCAATTTTAGGTTTTGTTATAGCAGGAGGATAAGCAGTGGAGGATTTTTATAATTATTATTGTTATTATGAATTATTTAATTTGTCTTTTACATATTTGTTTTCATTTGTTTGTATTTCTAACCCTTTACATTTTTCCACAGCCTTCGGCAATGGAACTCACTGTGGTTTCCACATTAATATAATGTCTTGGTGCAATGACAAATTGGGTAATGAGCAGATGATGTGGTATTCTCTTTGCACTAGGTTTCTGAGGCAAGCAACTTAGGTTCCAGAAATGGACAAGAGAAGTTGACCAAGGAAAGCTATGTGGTCATGTTGGTTACAGAGTCTAACACTGAGGTCTAACAAATTTGATGAGGTCATATTAATTATGACCTCACGAAAGGGACTGTTGGAAAATAGGCTAGATTCTGAGGTCCTGAAATATAAGGCATTGTCTTACAGCAAGTTGTTCAGGTATTCATTTGTGTTTGCAGGAAATTCTACAATATTTGGTTATGATTAAAAACATTAAAATAAATGTGTCTTGTTGGTGGGCTCTCAAACCATTGAGTAGGCCCAATGACCCCATGTGACAATCATGGGATGCGGATGTTGAGTAAGTGCCCCATTCTTTTAGGAGAGTCTACAGATGTCATCAAAACAGTATTGTGAGACAAGCTGAAACCCAGTCATGTGATGTTTGATTAACTGATTGTTTCTGAATAAGTCTGAAGTCCATACCAAACTCCTTGACGTATCATTCTTTCTACACAGGATACAGTGATGTCACTCAGAAGCGAAACTATTTGACTTAATCCTTTTTAGGAGGCCAGGAGTAGGTGACAATGGGCAAACGACTAACATTGGATTTCAATCTTTTCAGAGCCATGGACCCTCAAATATGTCAAAAGAATGTGCTGTTGTATGTGTATTGCTTGATTAAATTTACAGAACTCAGGAAGTCCACAGATGAGGTCATGAAGACCTAGAGTGATGAAATCAAGGCCCACCCGGAAATGAAGACAGCAGCTTACAATCGACACAGATTAGGCATATTCTGGGTTAACTAACAAATCACGTAATTACTTACACATAACCACACCCATACACTCACAAACCATAAATACCAACAGAAAGGGCCAGTTCAGGAGTTCCTAATTTTGTTCCACCCGAACTCAATACTTGTTATTGGTCAAGGCGAGAGAAAGTTAGGATCTCCGGAGCGCTTCGTATGCTTTCGCTGTTCCTGTCAATTTTTGTCATTTTTATGTAGTAGACTCTGCAGTTCTGGAAAGCTGTAGTGTTTACTGTGTATGGGCCATTGCTGGTATTCTGGATATTACCAGTGGTGGTCATTTTGTTATTTGGTAATTTTAGAAAATAAATAGATTAATTTGGCTTTTGGAGTTTTTGATTCCTTTGACTCGGATTTTGAACATGCAAGAAGTGTAGAGACCAAGACGGTAAACTTCAACAACAGACACGCACACACGTAACTATGCACACACGCACGCACACACATACACATACACGCACACACACGCACACACACGCACACACACACCGTCTACTTACATCTTTCTATATGTGCGTCCAAGCGTGTGTGTGTGTGTGTGTGTGTGTGTGTGTGTGTGTGTGTGTGTGTGTGTGTGTGTGTGTGTGTGTGTGTGTGTGTGTGTGCGTGCGTGACCGGACATTGACTCATGGCATACAAATCTTCCTTCTGCTGACTTTTCTAAAGCCTATTACCACACACACACACACACACACACACACACACACACACACACACACACACACACACACACACACACACACACACACACACACACATACATTCACTCTCACTCTATCTTACTCACATCTCTCTCTCTCCCTCCTTCTCTCTCTCCCTCCTTCTCTCTCTCTCTCTCTCTCTCTCTCTCTCTCTCTCTCTCTCTCTCTCTCTCAATCTCACACACACACACACACACACACACACACACACACACACACACACACACACACACACACACACACACACAGCTCTGTTTGTGAGAGAGCTTATTAGAGTACCCATTAAGACACAACTTGAACTTATTGTCATTCGCTCACTCTGTGC
Source organism: Engraulis encrasicolus (assembly GCF_034702125.1). Lineage (NCBI taxonomy): Eukaryota > Metazoa > Chordata > Actinopteri > Clupeiformes > Engraulidae > Engraulis > Engraulis encrasicolus. The sequence continues at coordinate 1,479,211 of NC_085866.1, forward strand.
AATCACACATGTAGGAAAATACCTGGAGATTAACACAAACACTTGTCACTTCATTCCACTGCTCTCAAACACACACACACACACACACACACACACACACACACACAACACACACACACACACACACACACACGCACGCACGCACAACACACACACACACACACACACACACACACACACACACACACACACACACACACACACACTCTCCTCTCTCCTCTCTCTCTCTCTCTCTCTCTCTCTCTCTCTCTCTCTCTCTCTCTCTCTCTCTCCTGAATACGAATCGCATCGTTGAATTCTGAAGATTCCACGCTGCTCTCGCGCTCACTTTCTCTCTCCATACCTGCACGAGACCTAACAGTCTGCCACACACACGCGCGCGTGCGCGCCAAGCATTAAATTCTAATAAAGCGCTGCGGTTATTCCATCCCCGGCCACAGAGACCGCGTGGGGTTCCGAACGGAGAGAAGAAACCACCAGCAGCTCTCAAATGAAACACACACACACAGACACAGACACACACACACACACACACACACACAGGCACGCGAGCCACCACGCTCCAATGACACACATTCCGCTGAAGTTTCACCAGGACGCGTGGTGTCGTGCTGGGCAGTTTCTTCATGAGATGGAGGGGAACGAGTTTAAAATCTCCCCAACGATGTCGTGTGTGTGACTCAGATTATTTTTTAATTTGATTTTTTAACACCCATTTATTTTGAATCGTGACACTTTTTAAAAGCCTACATGACACTCCATAGAAATTGACACCTTGCACATAATGCAAGAAGAGAAAACCGCTCTCCTTCACGGCACCTTTAGGCTACCACTTGAAAATGAGTCTACTACCACCATGAACTGCCCAGAGTCCCTTGTCAACACACCGTTCATCTTCAAACATCGTTTGCTTTTACAGTGAGTAAGCAAATTAAGTAACAACCTGACTGGCATGAAAA